>NW_026463360.1:0-65144 GCF_021730395.1 Mercenaria mercenaria
AATCATTGATTTTTACCCGTAAAACTGCTACCAGGGACAACCCAAGCTTACAAATGAGCAACGGGACTATACAAGAGGTTACAAGTCACAAGCATCTTTCTGCCGACTTGAAATGGCACTGTCACATCGACTACATTGTAGGAAAAAGCTTACCAGCGGATAAATATGATGCAAAAGCTCAACTTTGTCTTTTATAACCATTCCCTTGAAATGATATATACCTCTTTTATTCGCTTAATTCTAGAGTATTGTGACGTAGGTTTTGACAATTGTTC
Source organism: Mercenaria mercenaria (assembly GCF_021730395.1). Taxonomy (NCBI): domain Eukaryota; kingdom Metazoa; phylum Mollusca; class Bivalvia; order Venerida; family Veneridae; genus Mercenaria; species Mercenaria mercenaria. The sequence continues at coordinate 276 of NW_026463360.1, forward strand.
TGCTCAAGAGAAAGATACTGTTGAAAAGATCCAGTACGAGGCTGCGCGAAAAGTGTTTGGTGTCACAAAGTTAGTTTAATTGTAAAACTGTCAAAATGACTCAAAAACTTGTTCTTCCATATCTGTCTGATCTGTGTCCCCAACCGGTTCAAAATCCAACATACAACCTCCGCAAGCAAGATGATTTTAGAGTACCAAGAGCTCGAACAAGTTTTTGCTATAATTCCTTTCCGTCTTCTACTAGGTCGGCCGCTGGTTTGGTGGTAGTCTAGTGGTAACACACTTGACTGCCAATCCAGAGGTCCGAGGTTCGAATCCCGTCCATGAACTGGAAATTTCTGAGATGCTCTCTCATCTGACAAAAAGGTCTGTGCTGGTTCTTCCCAGGAAAGACGTGCTATACACCGAGCACGTTAAAGAACCAGACTGTCTATTCGCAAAGAGCTAGGTTAAGTTAGCTGGACAATCTCTCTGTTCTCTCTGTCTGTTCTGGGGGTTTACTCTGTCCCTCTGGTCAGATCGCTCTATGTTTGTACTAATAAAGGATGAATTTTGCGCCCTGTGTGGCTGTGCTTGCTATATGTAAAGCGCCTTTGAATGTGTTTATCATAAAAAGGGCGCTATATAAATCTGGTATAATAATAATAATAATAATAATAATAATAATAAAAATAAAAATACAAGAGCTTTCAACTGTTTTTAACCGACCGATGGGCCGGTGGTCTAGTGGTTACACGCTTGACTGTCAATCCAGAGGTCCGGGGTTCGAATCCCAGTCCAGGCACTGGAAATTTCTGAGATGCTCTTGAGTATCCCCCACTTAACTTAAAGGCCTGTACTGGTTCTTCCCAGGAAAGACGGCGTCGCGTGTATCGATGCTATACACTGGGCAAGTTCAAGAACCAGACTGGCTATTCGCAATGAGCTAGACTACGTTAGCCGGACAAGTATGTATCTAAAAATGTTTCTCTGTCTGTTTTGGGGGCTTTATCGCACTCCGTGTCAGTACTAGTAGAGGATAAATTTCTGGCTCTGTGTGACTGCGTTTGCTATATGTAAAGCGCCTTTGAACGTGTTTATCACAAAAAGAGCGCTATATTTATTTGTTATAATAATAATGTTAATGATAATGATAATAATAATAATAATGATAATAATATTTCAACGACCTCCCTGTTGATGTCCTCTCCCACATTGTCTACTTTAAAAAAATAAGCATCTTTCCTTTTCCAACCCTCGAATGTGCCCTCGTATTTTCACTTTGGTAAACGTAAGACTCGCATTCGAACAACCTGCAGTTCACTATCAGACGATCTTTATACAAATACAACATGTGGTCAGAGAGTGACTGCTCTTACTTTTTTCTCGAGTGTCCCCTATATCAGAACTTGCGTGCAGATTTTGTAAATGGCATAAGTATTCACTGTCATGTCTCTATTAAACCGACCCATTTTGATAACACAGAACTCTCTGACACTGCAAACGTACAAATCGTTCTCAGAGTTCACAGATATATTGTAAAATAAAATTGCTTCGACTGATCCTGTAAACACAAATATGTAAAGACTACCATCTCGGTACAAAACACTCGGTCGGCCCAAGCATCTCTAACTTTTAACCAGTCTAACCAACATTATCTTTTATCTTCCCTTATCAATTTTTGTTATCTGATCTTTCTTTTTTTGTTTTACATTTCAAATCCTAACATTCATCAGAAATCTTTTATTAACTGAACATCGCCATATATAACTACCGATATTTAGCATACATCAAGATTGAACTTATATAAGCATCTTGCTTCCAGTTCGATCCATTTAGTTTGCTACATGTACAATTATTTTGTATTATATGATATGCATTTGATAGCGAAGAATCAAATATGTTTAAACCAAAGCATTATCGTAGCAAGTGCTGGTAAAAAGTGTTCTCCTTTGGTGGAATGTTTTTGGGCTTTTTCATGGCTAGATTATGATATGGTTAAGGTCAACAGCAAATTCGATTGCTTTATTACATTGCTCACCAAGGTTTGATTAATACTAATTCGTTAGTGAGACTATTCCTTGCATTTTCAGTATATACTCTGTATCATAACGAGCAAGTTTTTCTTTGTGTTTTAGGAGAAAACTTTTCCAATCTTTATACATTTTCAGATGTGTGTATGTCACCCCTTTTCATTCTTGTGCTTGCTTTAATACTGTTGCGATTATATTAATCAAACATTTATGTATCTGCTTCACTCCAGTTATAGATCTTGCCTTTACAATTATAGTTTAAGGTATCTTTGCCATATGGAAGCATATGGGTTACAAAGTTGGTTTTACAACCCTTTTAATAACTGCCGTACCGTCAATAAAATGCAGTCGGCACTTTAAAAAGGCGTAACATAGTTTTCTTGTAGAGTTCACAACTTTGCCATGAAATCGGACTTCTTTCTTTCTTTCTTTCCAGTTCAAGATGCATAATGAAATCTGTATAAACATACTTGTGGTCCAAATGCAATTGCTTCAAAACAAACAAAAGATCGTCGAACACGAAATGTCCCCACCCCCACCTTGATGCATTAAGTGATTGCATAAGGAACATTTATTATTTGTTCACTGTAAACAAATGTTCTACTATTCTGGTTACATGTGACCTTGACCGTTGACCTATTTACCTCAAAATCTACAGGGGTCATCTGCTGGTTATGATCAACCTCCTTCTAAAGTTTCGTGATCCTAGGCCCAAGCGTTCTCAAGGTATCGGCCGGAAAGGGTTTAATTTTCCAGGTCAATGTGACCTTGACCTTTGGCATACTGACCTCTATAAGGGAAATCTACTAGTCATGACCAAATTCCCTATCAAGTTTAATGATCCTAGGCCCACGCGTTCTTAAGTAATTATCTTGAAATGGTTTAAATGATCCGGGTCACTGTAACCCTGCCCTTTGACATACTGACCACAAATTCAATAGGGATAATTTGCTGGTCATAAAGAACTTCTTTAATGACCCTTTACCCATGCGTTCTTAAGTTATTGGCAAGACACTGTTTAAATGTTCCTGGCCAATATGACCTTGAACTTTTACCCAATGACTTCAAAATCAATAGGGATCATTTGCTGCCCATGGCCAATTTCCCTATCAGTTTTCATGATCATAGGCCCAAGTGTTCTTGCGTTATCGCCCGAAAACCATTTTAATGTTCCTCATCTTTGTGATCCTGACCTTTGACCTCCTGATCTTAAAATCAATAGGGGTCATCTTCTGGTGATGACCAACGTCCTTTTCAACTTTCACGACTCTAGGCCCAAGCAATCTTGAGTTATAATCCTGAAACCGTTTAACTGTTCCGGGTCACTGTGACCTTGACCCTTGACACACAGATCTTAAAATCAATAGGGCTTATCTGCTGGTGATGACAAAACGGCCTATCAACGTTCTTCATCCTAGGCGTTCTTGAGTTATCATCCGCAAACGGATTGGTCTACATAACGATCGACCGACAGACAGACCGACCGACATCTGCAGAACAGTATACCCCTCTTTCTTCGAAGTGGGGCATAAAAAGTCAATGTAAAACAAGAGACCACACGGGCCTGGCTTACACTGATATCTAAGATCTTCGACTTATGGTTTGAAATAGATTTTTAATGCTTTTTCTTATATAAATGTAAAAAAAACTGCTGACCCCGGTACGCAGTCAATTTTGACCCAAGGGTCATGATTTTAACAGTCTTGATAGTGGACAATACCAAATTTCAAATATATAAGGTGTAGACTTTTGTAATTCTGGACAAAAATATTTGTAAAGTGTTTTCCTAGTATAAAAGTCAATGGAAAACAAGGGACCCTCTGGGCGTTGTGTATCGACCCCAAGGTCATGATTTGAACAATCTTAGCAGAGAACCACTAGAGCATGTCAGATACAAAATATCTCTTCTCTAGGTCTTGTGGTTTAAGACAATAATTTTAAATGCTTTTCCCTGTACAAGTATATTTATACCATGTGCTCACAGGGCGGGACGAGTTTTAACCCCAGGTGTATAATTTGAATACTCTTGGTAAAGGACTTCTACACGATGCAACATACCAAGTATCAAAGCTCTAAGCCATGTGAGTTTGTACCAAAAGATTTTCATTTTCCCTAAAATTAATAAGTCTATGTATAAACAATGTGACACAAAGGGCGGTGCTAGATTTGACGGTATGAGTAATTTGAACAATCTTGTTGGAGGACCTCTAGATACTGCTGCTACAAAATATCAAAGCCCCAGGCCCTGCGGTTTTGAACACGAAAATTTTCTTAGTTTTCCCTAATGAAGTCTGTATGAACCATGTGACATCAGGGGTATGTTTGACCCTAATGATATAATTTGAAAAATCTTGGTTGAGGCCCTCACGATGATGCTTCATATCAAGAATAAAAGCATTATATCATGCTAAGTTTTTCTTCTAAAAGTCTATATAAAACATGTGACCCCATGACGTGGTCATATGTGACCCTATGGGGATAATTTGAAAGATCTTGGTATAGAAGATCACTAGATATTGCTACATCAAAATCCTAGGCTCTGTGGTTTAGGACAAGAAAATTTTTAAAGTCGTTCTCTATTTTCAAGCAAAATAAAGTGGCCCACAGGGCAGGACAATATTTGACTATACGGGGCAGAGGGCCGCTAGACGATGCTACATACCAAATTTTAGACTCAAAGATTTTTAAGGTTTATCCTTTCGGTTGCTATGGCAGAAAGAGCTCTGTATGGAATCTCATTCATTGAACAATTTTTAAAGAAGACCACCCACGAAGCATCCCTGTGAAGTATGATTTGAAATTGGCCCGGTGCTTAAGGAGGAGATGTTGTTTAAGAATTCGGTGGATATTTGATGTCTTGAAACATGAACATCATCAAATCATAGAAGAAAACGTTATATGATACAAATTGAACAGATTATGAAATGGGTATATTATTCTATAAACCGATTGTCAATTTATTGATACATGCTTGAATTCCCGAATAGGATCCAAATTAATGGACCGCACTTCTGGAGAGTGAAGCGTCTTTAAAAAAAATCTAACCATTGTCAAAGATGGTTACACATCTACGTTTTGATGCATTTGTAGCACCGTACGAGTGCTGAAATTTCGAATTACTAGGTGAAACTTCGTTTTCAAGAATTCTGAAAATTGTTTATTTTCATTTCTTACAAATGGAATTGTTTTTCAAAGGGTAGCAAACTTTCTCAAATGAATACGGGACAGTACGGAACACAACAGGAAATTTATGTATTGTTCTAGAATGTCGGTAGAGATGTTGTTCTTTTGCAAAACATTGTAAGAACTTATTTTTCACGGTTTATTATTCTCTTTACATCGATTAATTATTTCCGTTTCATGAAAGTGATTAGGCAAATTTGCTTACAATAGTTGCTTCCCTTTGATGCAAAAGACAATCTATCAAAAATGTGTATGGTGGGCAAATAGAAAAAAATAAGTAAATCAATGACAAACTTACATAATTTTTTATTTTAGGACTCATTTCCTGTTTGAGCGTTCAGCTTTGACGGTGGAGGAAGACCCCCAGGTGCCCCTCCGTGCATTATTTCATCACGAGCCGGCACCTGGGTAGAACCACCGACCTTGCATAAGCCAGCTGCATGGCTTCCTCACATGAAGAATTCAACGTCCCACGTAAGGCTCGATTCCACATCGATGAGGGGCAAATGATTTGAAGTCAGCGACCTTAACCCACTCGGCCACGGAGGCCCCTTTTTACAATTTAGCGTTTGTGTGAACAATGGATATAATGAATCAAAACCTACGAAGACGGCTTACGACTGACGAAATGAATGGGGGAGGGGTGGTCGTTTATGTTCTAGGCAGGCATGTCACAGAGGCAGGTTGCCGCACATTGAATGTGTCCCTTAGCGTTGTTCAACGCATGTGGAATCGTTTCCAATTCGAAGGAAATGTAGCACATTTATATGTTAGTGGCCGTTGGTACAACACATGCACAAGACAGAGACTGTTGTTCAGGCCCGATGCAATCGTTTTCAAATCGCTAATTCCTTACAAAACTTGCAGAATGCAACAAATGTACGGGTATCTACACAATAAAGTTAGATTGTATGATGTTGGTATGAATGCTAGACGTCCTGTTAAATCAGTTAAATTGCACATGTCTAGAAAATGCTTCAGAGGGCCATATCTTGTCACTCTGTGCAGTCAGTCACCCTCGCAGAACTCCGTGCTGCCTTACAAGAGGAGTGGAACAGAATTCCGCAATTAAAGATCAACCGGCTAATTCACAGCATGCCCAGGCGCTGTCAGATTCTAAATAATGCTCGTGGACACCATACAAGACATTGAAACTTATTCCATGCAGCATTTGGAAAAAGAAACACTTTTACAAATATCCGGCTACTTACGAATTTTCAAGTTTTCCGACTGAAATAATTTTACACTCATGTTCCTGTTTAATAATTCAAATCAGATGACTAATTAATCGATTTTATCAAATAAACAATACAAGCAAAGATTAATATATCCTAAACTGTTCAGTGTATTAACCAAAACAATACTTGTTACAGATTTGTAAAGTGGTCCTTATCAAATTTTGAGTAGAATAGATAGAAATGATATCGGGTATGCATGTATACACCTATAAGCTGTTTCATTTATTTTATAAATATCAAAGAAATATTATAATGTACGTATAAATCACAATGCAATCAACTGTTGTACGACTGGTACAACGTTAGCAAATCAACAAGCTGAAACATATTCTTCAACGGAGTTGTTGCCAGTATATAATATTAGCCAGTGCAAAATCATAGTGGCTGCCATCTTGCTGACCATTTTTTAAAACAAACTTGATATTTTCATCTAAATATATATTACGTACTTTGCATCGTTTTCATGATTAGAAACTGTCATCAGGCAGTTTTGAAAGCTACAGTTTCCGACAAACAGGTTGATGTGCACATTCATAGACCACCTACTACCAAATTAAACCTACTTATCTGACCATATTTGCAGCATGAATAACAATTTACATACATTCATACATTTTGCTGATACGTCGAATCAGTTAAAAAGTACAAAATCATAAATTGTATTAGAACTTGACGTTAAAGACAGGTAGATAGGTAATTGCTTCCTGATTTTATATATCTTTAATTAGAAAATACCAGAGATTATGAGATCGGTATTTCCAACAATAAGAGAGATAACATATTTCCATAATAGCCAATCAAAACGGTGTCTCATAATTTCAATCTGCCAAAATTTAGAATGAATCATAAAGGTACACAATAAATTTTGAATAAATTAAACGATAAAAACAAATTGTTTCAACTTTATACAAAAGATTACAGACACCAATGTGTAATGTAATTTAAATTTTTAGTGAAACAATATTATCTTTGAAGTAAATCTTGTACATTTTTTTTCCTTTCTACAAGATTACACACACCAATGTGTAATGTAATTTAAATTTTTAGTGAAACAATATTATCTTTGAAGTAAATCTTGTACCTTTTTTTTCCTTTCTGCAAGATACATTTTCCTGCAATATTTACGTGACTTAGTATAGTTAGACTATCATCACTAGACTATATATGAACTTTATATCAGCTAAAAGCTTGATGGATTCATGCATCATATATTGAAAATGATATAATACAAAAATAAGTAATGTATTCTCAAGTTTTAGTTCTGAAACAATAGTGATATTTACCTTACCACAGGATCGAGTATGATGTGTTTATTGAAGACATACATGTTTACAGATACTTGTAAAATATTCATGTACAAATCTAGTCATACGTGACGAAAACTATGTTTTGGTATAGGTTGAGGGAGTTGTTTTTAGTTGTTTTTTGAATATTTGATATTTACGTTACAGATCTGTTAAGCTGAAATTCAGCATTTCTTTTTATACTGTCATTATGGCTGATGCAAAATGTTTAGTAGATATTCTTCAATTTTGTTATTGGTTCCTTTAGGTATGTTTTTCAATGACTATAAAAATCATAGGGTCAATACTTTATTCTTAAAGTCCTTTAATTTCGATATGAAATTACACTATTTTCAAAATGGGCATGAACACATATCAATATGCAGATAAGTAATCTAACTAATACTTTTTAAAATGTCTGCTGGCCGAAAATTGATGACTTTTAAACTTTATAGAAGATGTATTGTACTTAATGCAATAACTTTCAAAGCATTTAAATCAATTTTGTTTCTTGATATTTACGTTATACCTGAGTGTTCAAGACAAACTGGTAGTGTTTCTCTGTAATGAAAATAATGTCTATGATAAATAGATATGTTTGACAGTAATGTTTAATAGTTAATAGTTTGATAGTGAAGTTTGAGGTTTTGAAACAAAATCATATTCACCTATACATAAATATTTATGTTTAAAGTCTTTGCATTATGCATTTTAAGTTAAATTTGCATTTTAAGGGATGAATTTGGAAATCTGTAGTTCAATAAAAACAATGATAATGTCATATTTGGTTTTTACTTTAGTTTTGTACAATCCTTCCTCAAAGCGCAAAACTCAAAAAAAGTGTTTTTACCAAAGTTTTCGAGCTTCATTAGCAATTTTCCTGTTGTACTAGCTGAAATATAAAACATGCTGCAGTGGAAAATCACATTTGCACTCATGTTCTTTTCACGATCACTGAGCTGCAATTCGAATTTTAACTAATGGCACATTGCCCATTCCTCATCCAGAAAACCCGCTACTGACAAAAAATGTTATGTATGACATTGAGTGAGCACTTTTATTTTTACACATTTGTTCTATTCTTTTTGGGTCATTTTATTGAGTTTAGCTGAGAAGGTAGTGTAGATCATATGCTCGAAGTTGCCAGTATTTAGAGCACTTGAGGCAACCCCCCCCCCCCCCCCCCCCCCCCCTCAAAAAAAAATAATAATCAAAACATCTGAAACTGTAAACCTAGCCTTTAATATAATTGTATGCATGTATGAATATTGTCTTATGAGATTGTTGTAATAAAAGTTGATATAATAGTATTTAGTTTCAAATTCATTTTCCACTTAGGTGTGACAGTGTGAGGGATATATTGTGTTTGTGTAATGTATAAATGTATAAAAAACCACAGGTCGCCCAACAAGACATAGGCAAAAATGTTAATACTATGTTTGATTGGGCCTGTCCACGGACGGCAGAAGGAAACGCAAGCTGCCTTCCACGCCCTCTAGGCCCAGAATGAGCAGAACTCAACATTTACCTATGTTATAAGTACAGTCAAACCTGCATTTAATATAATATCTGGGTTATGATAGTCTAACTATACTAAGTCACGTAAAAACTTGTGATATAAGACCATTAATTTTAGGTCCCTCTATAGTGCATTTCATATAGATTGAACCCATATTAAAAGATCCCACTTTTTGCTCTCCCTAAAGTTATGTTTAAAATAGGTTTCAATGTACTGGAATTTAATATATAGACACGCGCAGATTTATTAATACGGCGATGTACATGAAACCTACAGTGGTACACAGAGTACAATTTGCAAGAAAAGCGGCATATAGTCCCCAGCTAAAATAATGGCTGAGAAAATGATGAGCACAACTAAACAAACTGGAATGAGAGAAGGGATTTGACATTGTTAAGCCTGCACATAAACAGAAACATCCAAATGACAAATTGAAACGCAGGCTGCATATCACAGAGGTGATACCAATACACAAAGCTTTTAAAATTGGAGTAAAGCAAAATCCAAAGCCGACATGAAACATAACTCTGAAACAACATAAATATTGTGCTCTGAAGAGATCGATATATAAGATACATTAATATATACTTGTTACTGTGTGTTTGTTTTGGGTGTAACGCCATTTTTCAACAGTATTTAGTCATGTAACGGCGGGCAGTTAACCTAACCAGTGTTCCTGGATTCTGTACCCGTACAAAAAATAACTGCCAACTTCCCCAAATGAATTATCAAAGGTGGAGATCGAATGATTTCAGACACAATGTCTTATTGTAAGAAACAACATACGCCCCGCCCAGGGATCAAACGCGCGACCCCGTAATCCGTAGACCAACGCTACCTACTGAGCTAAGCGGGCGGGTTATCGAATAATTGTACATGTATCAGACAATAGTTGTCGTCTTTGCAAAAACAAGTATACAAATACCATAACTTCAATTTTTGATATACTCAACGTTCAGAGAATTTAGATTTGTAAAATTATGTTTGGTTATCTAATGATTTATCTAATGTTTTTTCAATTTTTAAACAATTTTAGCTATTTCTACAGTAGGGCTTAGTAACTACATGCACATGCCAAGCATAGCCTTGGGCAACCATAGGGAAGATTATTGCGATTGTTTAATGATAATGTAAAACATACTCATGTAAATTGTAAATTTATGCATGTGAGGAATCAATCGCGGAAGTTATGTTTAAGGAACTTAAATAAATATGTTATTAAATAGTTGCACTGATTGTATTTTACCGCCTAAAGGTTTGTCAGATCCTTTTGACACTGTTTGACAACGAGTTTATGCCTAGCTATTATATGAACTAAATATATATGTATCCAAACTCAAATCATGTACATTGTATACAGTAACCAAAAACCTAGATATAATTACTTATGTCAAGTTGTCGTCAATTTAATGACAGTATAGTATTGTACTAAGGGCTAATTAAGAAGTAATTACTCAACCCGTATCAATTTAAAATTTGATACCACGTGAAACAGACCTCGCATAGCTCATAATAGATTATCCTGAAGGTGGAATGAAGTTTCGGAATGGCCTTGTCAATAATTCGGTTAGCTACAAAGTTTACTTTACGCGGAAGTAAGAATGTTAGTTTTATTTTTGTTTTCATTTCAAAATCCGTCCTTTAAATGGAACCCCGACCGTAAAAAAAGGCAGTGTTGTATATCCATAAATATGAAACTTGCTTACAAGACCTGTTAAATTTAATTTCCGTGCACATGTATTTACGAGATTATACAACATTATACTGATAACCACATATCTAGTGTATATACATGTACGAGGGATGTTCGAAATGAATTGCTTATTTCTATCTGGAGACTTCAAATTTCAAGTTAGCCCAACAGGGCTCATTTCATGCCCTCGAAGTACTCCCCGTGGCTAGAAATGCAAAGTTTCAGCCGATGTATCCACTTCTTGAAGGCGTCACGGTACGCTGATTTGGGCACAGTAATAAGTTACTGATGAATGGCAGATCCAAGTGCCTGTCGGGACTGGTATTTCCGCCCAGCAAGGAATGATTTCAATTTCGGAAACAAAAAGAAATCACATGGGGCAAGGTCTGGGGAATACGGGGAGTGAGGCTAAACGGTTACTTTTTCTTTCTTCAAAAACGCCGTAATTATTGCGGAGGTATGAGCGGGGGCATTGTCATGTAGAAGACGGACATGTTTAAAAACAGTGGCAGGGCGGCGTTTCTGATAATACTTTTTCAGTTTCTTCAGTACTACGTCTTTGTAATACTTTCCGGTGATGCTTTTGCCCTTTTTCAACGGCACTTTTATTGCGACTCCTTCACCAGAGAAGAAGATTGCATACAAAACCTTCTTTGCACTCAAAGAACGTTTGGCAATTATTGGGCGTTTGCTGTGTTTAGTGGCCCAGATCTTATTGCTAACCTTTCTGACGGGCTCAAAATAATAGACCCAGGTTTCATCACCTGTGACGACATTGGCAAACTGCTTTTTGTCATATTTTGGAAACATTTGAAGCAGCTTTTTGGCCACTTTAACCCGTTGCCTCTTTTGCTCATCAGTCAACAGATGTGGCACCCATCTAGCAGAAATCTTTCTGACTTTCAAATGCTTATTCAAAATAAGGTGAACCGTTGATAGTGATATGCCTACCTTTCGTGCAATATCACGAACTGTAAATCTGGCATCTCCTTCAATGATTTCCTTTATTTTGGAAACGATTTCTTTACGAGATGCAGATTTTGGCCTACCTGATTTCGGTGCATTTTTGATGGACTCTACACCAGACTCAAATTTCTTTTTCCACCGCCGAACTGTGTCATAAGACACACAAGAAGGTCCATAAGCAGTAGAAAGTTCAGTCATCAGCTGCTTCAAAGAACAACCAAGTTTTGAGCGAGCTTTGATGTAAGCCCGTATTTCATTTGTCTTGTCGACGCTTCTACCAACCATTTTTACTACAGTGGTCAATGATTGCGTGTATTCAAATGGCAAATTTAATGTCTTACACTTAGTCTAACATGTACATTTATACACCGTTGTGTAGGTATTGAATAACCCTATACAGGTAGGTATTGGTTTTTATCGTGCCCCACGTGGATATCGAGCTAGAGGACAATAAGCAATTCATATCGAACACTCCTCGTATATAGTCATGAAATTTTTAGCTTAATTTCAGTATTTTTAACCAGTTAATACAATATCTAACATAGACATAAGAAAAAAATGCAATATTCTGACTGCACTGGTTTAATTTCCCAATTACAACACAACTCATGGCATTCAAATTTAATAGTGTGGTTCCCCTTTGGATTTATTTCGGGCACATATGAGTGTATGGAAAAATTGCAAATCAAACATTCACCTTTGCCATACTTAATTTATCATATCCCAGTCAAACAAACATCACCTAAAACTGATATCATAAATAGTTAAACAAAATTGAAACAGCCTATTTAAAGCATTTTATTTGTCTACATGAGTTAAACCTTAGTTTGTAAATTATGTTTGGGTGGCTATAAGTTTGTAGATTATTTTTGGGGTTGCTATTATATGACATAAGGCAAAGCCTCAATGCGAGCTCAATGAAACGAAATTAAGCTGAAAACGTATAATATATAACAAAGAAACTATATGCAACTCAAACGAAAGTGAAAATTTGTGAGAACCTAGCAACTTGAAAAAACTAAATTTGCTTTTGGTGTCATCATACCTGTTACAGCGAATTAAATGATGCCCTTGACACGGTGACGTCATTTCTTATTCGTCGGTCTTTCGTACTGGCTTTATGATTATCATTTTCCATTTTCTGTCCAATGATCCATCTTTTGAAGGAAAACATTTTTTTTTTCAAATAACTGAAAACCTTTTTTGCATGATTTTCAATGATGAATAATTTTCAGTAACAGTGGTCTGTATTCACTGCGTAGAGAACAGACAAATGAACCACTGTTCCAATAATTTTGCATCGCGCAGCTGGTGTCTTAAATTTTGTGAGATTTAGAGTTTTCCTTTATCTACAGTTAAAATTAACTTTATCTCCGATTTTCAACTATTTTTCAACTATTTATAAAATCTAATACAATTTAAATATAAGACCATTGTCAAGCATCTACAGTGGCCTAAAAAAAAGGGACATTTACCACATTTGCTACCATTGGAACTGCAATTTATTTCAATTTAATTAGGGAACCAGCAAAATTTCCAAATTACTTATTGCATATACGCCTGGATTTATGAAGGAACAGCTTGTACTTCTTTGGGATATTGGTTGCCATAGCAACCACATTTTTTAAAAGCATCATAAGAAACGCGTGTGCATATTGTTCGTCTTGTCAACTATTTATGTATTAAGTATCATTAAATCAGCTATTCATGTATTAAGTATCATTAAAAATCTTTTGCGTTTTTAAGTCATCACAGAATCCACCTTTATGTCGTTAATTTGATCTTTTGTTGAAATAAACATTCTGACCGATTAATATTTTAACCGTTGTAAATATCAGTTGACAGCAGAACTCTGGTAGAGTTTGTAGTGTACACTACCTCATGCTACCTTACTGAACATGAATAAAGTTATTACTTTTAATTATTGAAAAAATAAAGTGATATATTTGCCTATAGACTGAGCGAGCAGATGCGAATATTTGACTGCATAACACTATAAGTTTTGCGAGTCATTATTTTTCAAGTAAATTTGGAAGAAATTACAACAAAGCAACAGTAAGTGCCTTTGAATCACATTTTTCTTACCATACGCTTTTCTTTGCATTTTTAACATGTAAGAAACGTACACCACTCCATATCATATGTATCAAATATGGTTTATAAAGGGGGATAGGGCCCGTGGGGTTGGGGTAGGGATGGAGCTCGAAGGATTCGAAGGAGGTACGTTTATATTACCAAGACATATATTCATAATTTAAGGCACTAGTATAAATGAGGTAGGAAAGATAATATGATAAGACCTTTATTCTTGTCTTCAGCGTAATGTATGCCAGCTACTTGATCTGCATTTTGGTACTTCGTCTGAGTTTGTCCACATACGAGGCATATTTTTGTTCCAGGTTTCATGAAAACAGTACAATATTCGCAACTTTCTGTCATATCATTTCCTCCTGGATACTCTTCACTTGCTGTAGGCATTTTTGAGTAATCAGATGTTTTAAAGCACATGTTGCAAACTTTGGTATCAACACTATTTAAGAATGTGCAGTGTTCACAGTGCCACATAGGGTGAACATCAGAAGACTGACTTTTCTTGGTCTCCGTTTTGTTTTGAGCCGCTTCATTCCTGAATGTGAAAAAAAGAATGATAAGTAATTGTTCCATGTATAAAACAAATAAAAGTAAACATCTGATTTAAAATAAACCCTTGAAAAGCTTAAATTCTGAAGTATCTCCGCTATGAAATGTTCAAAGTTTATTACCAAACTGACTATTGTGTTGTATTACAGTCAGTGATTCCTCTGAGAAATACTCTGCACCATTTGTCCTTTACAATTCGAAGATCATAAAATTACGGCATTGGAAATTTGGGCTTGGTATAAAGAAGCTTTCCAGGTGTTTTGCGGCAGGTCGGTTGGTCTATCCAAGTCCCCGTCCCTGTGTGTAATAATGTCCGGTCAGGAATTTGTCGTTTTTTCATAATTACATAAGGGAATGTTACCTGTTGATATAAGTTTTGTGGAGTTGACAAATAAACACACACAATGTTGTAATCTTAAGTTTTAAGATCTCAGTATCAATGCAAGTCCTTCTAGACGCGTTTTAGACGCTCCTATCAAATCATACAAACCACCATTTTATTTGGTGAAATGTGCGTTGAAAGGTCCGCCTCACGTTGGACGCCAACACTGTTATGTATGTATTTATATAATAGAGAATGTTTATTGCTTGATTTGTTTAGCGCCGATTTTAATAGTATTTCAGTTAAGTATCTGTAGGCAGGTTGCCTTAACAGTGTTCCTGGTTTCTGTACCAAGAAACCAGTACTAACCTGTTCTCCGCAATAACTGCCAACTTCTTCTCATGAATCATTAGAATCAGCAGCTGGGACGAATGATCTTATAAACAACACAGAGAGGGAACGTTTATCACCAAAGTATATATGGCCTAAAGTAGGTATAACAACATTTGATTACAGTATATTCTGTTTTATCTAAGACGTTATATATCAATTGCTAGATTTCTACTTGATGTTGATATAAAACACTTGGCCGATCAGAAATGCTTAGCCAGATTCTGGGAACTATGTTCTTGTGTGCTAGAATGCTTTTTGTATAAGAAACCCGTGTTTATGTGTTGTAGTTTCTGTTAAGCTTAATATATAAAAATGTAGAAATATTCAATAGAAAAGTGTTTCTTTACAGTACACCACCTAATCCTCAAGACGTAGTATCGACTGCAATACTATAGTACTTTAAAGATTCATTTTTCTAGTAGTATCGGGGTTGAAAAAAAGAAGAGGAAATGGACTCGCTAGACATAGTGTATTAAACATACTTAAATTCACTTTTATCCTAACATTTCTATGTTATACGCTTGTATATCGAAAACAAAGTGCTGAAGCTTTTCTCTGTATTTGACCACAACGCTTAACTCCCACCCAAACCAAGTTGTGGGACGGTTATTTAGGAGTCAGTTTAAAGGTCTGTGGTGTCTTGGAGCTTGCAAATATATGGTCTGTTTGCAACATAAACAGTGGACTTGCATATTTCTTAGAGTAATGATCTAAGATTTTGCGAGAATGATTGTCAGCAAGATTAGAAGTGCGTGATTCATTCTTCATAAGTCAGTTTTAATATGCATGTACATTTACGCGTCCTTCCATATTCCTTACAGTAATTGGCTGGAACACCGTGAATGACCGGCAAAATGGGTAGAACTATGTCACAGATTTACTTGAGACACATTTTTGACGCACATCTTAAGCGCGCGTCTGCATTTCTTCGAGTAATAAATTTAGAATGAATATTCTTGCCACTTGTGACAGATGTTTGATAATACATTAATTTTATGCCAATCCTATTCGCATCAATACACTTCTTGGTATATTGGGTTGTTTTTATTTTTATTCATCTTAAGTGATTTTTCTAGTTTTACGAAACTGTCTTCCAGTTGTGTCTTCTAGTTCTATATTTTCGTTCTATTATATGAGGAACACTGACGTTTTCGTTGTTTTGTAGGACATATCATGATAATTTGAAAGTATTTCAAAATGTGTTAGTAACAGTGTTGCCAACACAAAGATGTAGAACTTGTGATTACGCGAGAGAAACGGGGAAATATCATGACAAATGTACAAAATTGTAGAAAAAAATGGCCTTATTCTTGCAAGCATCAAAGTTTAGTTGAGAGATGGATTTATTACAAGTCCTGAGATAAGAATGCACATTTGGTTGAGATTATGCCGTATGCGTTAGGTGTGTTCTTCTGTAACGGTCCTTGATGATATTGATAAGTACTCTAGGATAATGCAAAGTCTCTACATTGAAAATGCGTATGCAATTCATGCCTAAGGTCATACGAAATAGGATCTATTTTTAATATTTTCTGTCTAATCAACATAAAATGCCATTTCTGAAGATGTTAGAACGTCAATGAGGACATGTAACTCATTGTATTTTCTATTCATTAAAGAATACTACCTTGTAAGTTATATTTCAGTTATTTCAACTTGATAAATTCTTTGCGTTAAGCAAATATTGCTAAAGTTTGTATAAAGACCATCAGGAAGCGGTACCAGTTTTCGTTTTGAGTCAGTCCTTTGCTTTCCTCTGCCTGTTAGATAGGATTTGAAGACTGACTGGAACGCTTAATAAGGCCCTAGTCTGTACACAGTAGCCAAAACCGCTTTTTCCCTATTGTTGATTTAAAAAAAATCAACAGAATAAATACCATTTATGCCAAAAAGTAATAATAGTGCTGACACTTTGATTCAAATAAAAAACAAAAAACAAAAACATTTGATTGGGAACTGGAGACATTAACATATCAAAGACCAGTGTTAGTAGCGCAAATATTCCGGACATAATTGTATGTTTCGGTTTTTGTGTACCTGGTTATTGTGACTGACGCTATCATATAACATTCACTTCAGTATGAGCGAATATTTCTTTAGGGACACTGCGAGTAAATACACAGAGCAATGTCTAAATAAGTAATTTCTATTTTTCACCGTCAGTCATTTTATTTTGTTTCTTCTTGTATGCATTGTTATCTTTCTCGCTTCCTGAGGCTTATTTATGTCCAAGTTAAAACTAAAAGATAAAGGCGATTAACATAAAATTGTTTTTAAGTACATGTGTAGTAATATATTAGTTGTTAATTCAAATCTTAGCAATTTATTGTAGTCAAAGTCCAACTGAGAGTTTTAGGAAAAAATAAGATTCACCTATGGTGTACTAATGTACCATATATTAACCATTAAATTTACTTACAATACGATATACTTGACACAGATCCCTGATGAAAATAAGGCACAGAGAGGAATACAAAGTGTACGAAATGACAAGAAATTCGGGTTTCTGGACAAAAAGCTGAAACCAGTGCCAAAAGTTTTCATATTTTACGTTAGATTCTGTGATGACCTTGACCTAAATCAAACTTTACCGGAAAGGAATTCCGTACGAAGATCCATTAGGTTATGGGTCTTTCAAATTAAAGTCGTCTGTAGCAAAAGGGGTCGTCCCATTCCGCAATGAGATTGAACCAAATATACTCGGTATCTTGCTCCAACTCTTTTACAGGAACAAATGACATAGGTAAGAATCCTATCTAGATGCTACCATAAGTATTTTTGTTTATTCATGGAACATTAAGGTAGTCCATTGCAAACTGGCTTTAAGTCGCCAGTTCCCTTTTGTCCTTAAACTTTGAAATATCCCCTATACAAATATAGGTTAAGTGGTTAAAGTTGCTGATTACAATATACTTGCACCTCGCTGTTGTTAGTTCAGAGTCCCTTTTGAGATGTAGAATCAAGTCACAGGCGAGGGCAGTTAAGCTGCGTTATAGAAGACTGTTTTTTTTCTATCTAGCACTGGATCGTATCTGATAAAATGCTCCGAGAGTCGCCTATGATGTTTCTCTACTATAACCAAAAAAAAAAAAAAAAAATTGAAAGTGACCACATGACCATGACCATAATTTGTAAAGCATGATATAAAACAAAACAACAAAAAAAAAAAAAAAAACAACAACACAATGGGATGAACATTTCGTCAAAGTTATGTCAAATACAATTAGTTAGATATAACAAGGAGAAGGGACAAGAAGTAGCCTGTCTAACTGTTCTAAAAACAGACAAGGACCGATTGACAACAGAGTTCAGCTTAAGTCGTTGCTAGGGGTATGAAATGCGTCGCAAATTTCGTTACCTCTCACGAACAGACTCAATCAAACCGAGTTAGCTTTTATTCTGCTTGGTTGCATTCTATGCTTGCTTCCAAGAGATCTTTTAACAGATTTTATTAACTATCACTACAGCAGCTACTGGCGGCTGTAAAAACGTTTCCCCGTACGTTGATTCAGTGTTGTTATATTTTCTGGTCCTTTAGTATCATGGAGTCCACAGAATAGATGTGTAAAAGAGTTCCGCTTATGCCGGTGCTAGCTGGCATTGCGAGAGGTTTAGCACATTTTATTACCTTTTATGAACAGACTCAATCAAACCTTGTTTGCTATTATTTTACTTGGTGCGTTCTATGCGTCCAAAGGATCTTTTAACAGCAGCAGTTAAAAAAGTTACTTTGTAAATTAAGGCGCCGCTCTGTTGCCTGTACTTGTTGATTTTTCGCAGTTAATTTTAGAAATTTGATATAGTATTTGTACTATTTATGTATGAAACGACTTAAATATCTAAATTTCATTTATAACTTATGATGGGTCCTCGAAAAATAATCACCTGTGATCCGTACTATTTTAATACAGCTATGAATGATGTATTAGCATTACACCTGTGCAAACAATAGAACGATAAGGTTGCACAGATATGAACGCATCAAACTGAACACTCCGGTACTGTCTCAAAAGTAAGTTTGCTTTGATTATCTTGTTAACTGATAAAAATATCTCTTGAACTTAGGAAAGTCATAAGCATGTTCTCACTGAAAGTGTTTTGAGCCTTTCAGCTTAAATATTAATTTGAGCTGCGCCATGTGAAAACCAACATAGTGGGTTTGCGACCAGCATGGATCCAGACCAGCCTGCGCATCCGCGCAGTCTGGTCAGGATCCATGGTGTTCGCTAACAGTTTCTCTAATTGCAATTGACTTTGAAAGCGAACAGCATGGATCCTGACCAGACTGCGCGGATGCGAAGGCTGATCTGGATCCATGCTGGTCGCAAACCAACTATGTTGGTTTTCTCATGACACAGCTCATTTATGACTTATGTGGACCAAACGCCGCTCTTCATGGAGTTACACGCCTCAACACGTGTATCACTGAAGGTTCCATAAATTGCCTTTTGTACTTTTAGCCTGTGTAAATGTTGAGTTCTGCTCAACCCGGGGCTAGAGGGCGTGGACGGTAGCATGCATTTCCACTACCGTCCATGAACAGGCTCAATCAAACCGAGCCTGCAACATTTTCGTTTTTGTCGTGTTGAGCGACCTGTGAAGTTTCCACTTTTCTCTATTTTACAAATATATTATAATCAAAGCAAAACAAACAAGAGGGTGATTGACCCTAAATCGCACATCTGTTCAAGGCTTTAAGTGCATTGGTATATGTAATGTAATGGTACAAGTACAGAGTTAAGGATTGTTTTTAACCTTAGACTATGTTATTGACATGTCACACAATTTTTGAAGTTTCCACTTTATACATATTGAGAAAAGTAACCACGCTTTCTGGCGGTCATGTTTTTCGACAAATCAAAATAATCAGAGGGTCTAAGAAAGACCATTTGTGTAAAATTATTTTAAAATCAAGTCAGCAGTTTCACAAAAGAAGATTGTTTAAACTTCCACCATATACATATAGGGAAAAGTGTCCAGGCCCTCCCAATTCCTTCAGAGATGTTGAAACGTCATTGTAACAGCTGTAATAACCACAATAATTATTTTAAGGGATAAACCACAGAGCTGATCCAATTTGGTAGCTGAATTATCATTAGAAGTACCATAGCTCAATAAATAAACAAGAGGGCCATGATAACCCTGGAGCGCTCACCTGAGTAATATGAGCTACATGTTTCAAATGTCAAACTGATGATAAAATATTAAGAAAGTCAGTAGGTCACATTCAAGGTCAATGGAATTCAGTTTTACGATTTGTGTGCAAAACTGTGTATGTCATCAAAATTTCAAGGCTGTATCTTAAAAAATAAGGAAGTTGGTCAGTAGGTCAACGTCACAGTCAAGTGACATCATATTACTTGCGGTCATCAGGTAATTATAATTAAACAATCTTGGAAATAGGATCAGATGATTTTTAAGTATTTTTCCTATATAACTCTCATAATAACTAAATGACCCCAGGGTGGGGCCCCTTTTAACCCCAGGGGCATAATTTGAACAATTTTGGTAGATGACTACTAGACAATGCCATCATACCAAATACCAAAAGCCTAGGTCGTATGGTTTCAGACAAGAAAATTTTTAAAGCTTTTTCCTATATAAGTCTATATAAAACTTGGGACCCCCAGGGCAGGGCCTCTTTTCACCCCAGGGGTACAATTTGAACAATTTTGGTTGAGGACCATAGGATAATGCTACAAACAAAATATCAAAGGTCTAAGTGTTGTGGTTTCAGACAAGAAGATTTTTAAACTTTTTTTCATATATGTCTATGTAAAATTTGGGACCCCCGGGGCGGGGCCATATTTGACCCAAGGGGGATAATTTGAACAATCTTGGTAGAGGACCACTAGATGATGCTACATACCAAATATCAAAGCCCTAGGCCATGTGGTTTTGTACAAGAAGATTTTCAAAATTTTCCCTATATAAGTCTATATAAACCATGTGACCCCTGGGGCGGGGCCATATTTGACCCTAGGGATATAATTTGAACAATCTTAGTAGAGGACCACTAGATGATGCTACATACCAAATATCAAAGCCCTAGGCCATGTGGTTTTGTACAAGAAGATTTTCAAAGTTTTCCCTATATAAGTCTATATAAACCATGTGACCCCCGGGGCGGGGCCATATTTGACCCTAGGGAAATAATTTGAATAATTTTGGTAGAGGACCACTAGATGATGCTACACACCAGATATCAAAGCCCTAGGCCCTGTGGTTTTGGACAAGAAGATTTTTAAAGTGTTTCCTTTCGGTTGCCATGGCAACCAGAGTTCTGCATGGAATTCAAGTTTTTGAATAATTTTGAAAGGGGGCTATAAAAGGATCATTCCTGTGAAGTTTGGTGTAATTCTGCCCAGTGGTTTTTAAGGAGAAGATTTTTTTAGAAAATGTTGACGGACACACGACGCACGACACACGACGGACGACGGACATTGACCGGTCACAAAAGCTCACCATGAGCCTTTGGCTCAGGTGAGCTGAAAAAGGAAAGCGCTCATTGTCAAACACATCTACAAAATAAGGTGCATTAAAATATAAAACATGTGATAACGTTAAAAATATGAAAGGAATTCAATTGAACTTGTGTACTTTGATAAATATTATTGATACAATTTACATATTTCCTGATACGTTAAAGAAGTTAAAATGTACAAAAGAATATGGAAAATAAAAAAGCAGAGTATAGCATAATTATGCTCAATGACTCGACTTTTTGTGGTATTTAAGAGATATCGAGGCAAGAAATACTCAAAAGTGCCATTAATTATAAATGTATACGAATACTGCTGTACCCGCCCGCTTGGCTCAGTAGGTAGCTAGAGTGTCGGTCTACGGATCGCGGGGTCGTGAGTTCGATCCCCGGCGGGGCGTATGTTCTCCGTGACTATTTGATAAACGACAATGTGTCTGAAATCATTAGTCCTCCACGTCTCATTCATGTGGGGAAGTTGGCAGTAACTTGCGGAGAACAGGTTTGTTTTGGTACATAATCCAAGAACAATGGTTAGGTTAACTGCCCGCCGTTACATGACTGAAAGACTGTTAAAAAAAGGCGTTAAATCCAAAACAAACAAACAAACGAATACTATTGTGTTTGTTGTAATGAAATGTGATATAATTGTTTTTAAGACTATTTTCATTCATTTTCCACATAGATGTGACTTTTTAAGGGATATATAATACGTGTGCGAAATATAAAAGATAAATATAGAGAGAGTGTGTGTGCGCGCGCGCGTGTGCGTGTGTGTGTGTGGTGGTTTTCGTTTTGTGGAGGGTGCGTTTTTTTTTTATTCCCTACGTGATATTTTTTCTTTCTATGTGTAGGTCAAGTCAATTTCGATGCTGCAATGAATGTGATCAGACATTTTGTCGGCATGTTTTAAACATTACATGCCTGTTCACATGTTAAATCAACACATACGCATATTAATATTCAACGTATACTAAAACTTGAATACACACACCCTGTAAAGAAAACTAATTAATTTGAAGACAATTTCTTACCTTCAGTCTGCCAGCTTTTTGTTTCGATCAGAAAGAGAGGGAATACAGTTGTTTATAGGACATTCTTTTTAAACATTTAATTTGTCTAAATAAAATTAACCACAGGTTTGTAAAGTATTACAGGGGTGACTATGGTATGAATTTTATGAACATTTGTTAACCATAATCTGCCGCTAAAAACTCGGAATACTAAGATTTTGAAGTGGAATAAAGGTTTTCATTGTCATAGAAATTAACGTGACATAATATGAAAATCAAGTCGAAATGATAACATAAATATTGAATACTTACATTGTTTCTTTTAAATAAGCTTTATCCTTATTAAAAAGCACACTGGTAGACTAAAGTACCCACAGGTTATAAATCATGTAGCTACTATCTTAAATTTAAATCCTTGACATCGTGATATATCCTAGTTAGGTGTAAAGTTCCTTTATCTAGAGATAACATGCAATATCAAGCGATAACGAAAATAAAATGAATATCATCTCCAGTTGTAAGGGTACACAGAGATCGTCGCGATGTTGATACTATTTATAGTAATTTGCAAATAAGCGGAATACGCAAAACACGCGTTTTTTATACGTAAGTTTTTTTTCTTGGCAGGCGTCAGCTAACGAACTCGGAATGCAAATCCAAAAATGTTTTAAGCCCCTTCACCGCGTCAAGGATTCTGCCAACCCCTTATTTACATTTTATAATCTATTCTATTTAGAATGACTTTAGAGCTTGATTTATAGAATGACTCCAATTAAATTAGAAGTTTTTGCTTATATATCTGAAAACAATTACTATTGGTTAACGGATTTTCCCTATTGCTATTTAGAACGAATATATAAAAATAATGCTAGCTCCTCAGTAGAGACAAAGCGGATGTGTGTATAGCAACAGGCGACTTTGGAACAATAACGGGGTCATTTGGTGGGTTTCAATCATAAAGTTCAACTACTACAAGGTCGAATTTGTTCGTAAATAATAGAAGCTGTATAAGTAACACGACGAACTGACAAAATTAAATATGCTCGCATTTGTATATATTGTTAGAAGATTGGTTTAGAGGAGAAAATCATTGGCAGACATTTTCTTATAATCGAGTCATGGAAAAAGTATGCCTCAAATACTTCGTATATTTCTACATGTTTCATATACAATAATCATAAGCACTAAATTAATTCTCTCGGCACGTTTGGTTATAAAGTTAACTTCTATTATAATTAGCAAAGTTTACTTAAGCCCATTGCCTTGTAGTTCTCGGCCGAGATTGTTCACATTATTGTCCAGGATCCCAAGGTTTATATAGACTTTTATAGGAAAAAAACTCTGAAACTGCAAGGTTTTGGCTTTTTGATTTTTGGTATGTTGCATTGCCTAGTGATCTTCTTTCAAGAATATTCAAATTATCACCCTGTGGTGAAAAGAGACCCTGCCAGGGGTTCCAAGTTTAACATAGACTTATTTAGGAAACAAAATATTCTTGCCTGAAACTGCAAGGCCTAAGCTTTTGGTATATGGCATTACCTAGTAGACTTCTATCAAAATTATTCAAATTATTTCCCTATTGTGAAAAGAGGCCCTGCCATTGGCGTCCCAAGTTTTACATAGACCTTTATTGGATTTCTTTAATCTTCTTGTCTAAATTTCCATGGCCTAGGCCTTTGATATTTGGTATGTAGCATTGCCTAGCGAATCTCAACAAGATTGTTCAAATTGTGCCTCTCGGGCCCCGTCCCGGGGTAACTTATATTATAAGTAAATAGGAATAATACTTCAGAAATGAGCAGAACATTTACCTAGACTGTTTAATTATGATTACCTGATAACCCAAAGTGTTGAGGGATCACCTGACTGTGACCTTGACCTAAGCAGTAATGGAAAATGCAACATCACATACGCCCCCAACACCGGCTTAAGCAGTATTCAAGCTTCAAATCTAAATGAGTTGAAATCAATAAATCCGAAGGACCAGAAAATACAACAACACTAAAATGAAGTTGGGACGACTTTTTACGGCCGCCACACAGCACTCAACCTCCGCTGTTGTGAGATAAATATAATCTGGAAAGTAGATCTCTCGGAAGCACCGAGAACAAGGCAAACGGTGAAAATTGCAGACTCGGTTTGGTGAGTAGTAATGGAAATTGCAACGCCGCCTATGCCCTCTAGCACCGGCTTAAGCAGTATTCAAACTCCAAATATAAATGAGTTGAGCTCGAAGGACCGGAAAATATAACAACAATGAGATGAAGTCGGGGCGACTTTTGACTTTTTATTTAAAATGAACGTTTTTAGAATTAGGACTTCTTTCTATTGGTTTGCCTTTGAGTATATTGATCTTGTTGATTCCACTTGCAATAACCCTTCACGTGACAGTAAATATTTTCTTGAAAGATTAATAATTTTTTGCTTAATATGAAACCATGTTCGGTAATGCTTTCATCAAATACGAGTTATGTAAAGAAACAAATTGATAAAAGATAATAGGTAAGGGTAGACTTCTCGGAAGCATAGAGCAACTAAAACACAACCTCAGAGCCCCGCATTAGGAAAGCAGACCCACAACAAAAAGAAACAGTAATGGAAAAACATATTACAGACGGGTTGCTTCAAACATCTAACAAGAACATATTACTTTATGCGAAAAACACATAAATACAAATACTAGAATAATGTTTTTATACAGATGATTGCATCTTTTGAAAAAAAAATCTTTAGGCCCAAAAAATAATGTTGAGTTTCTCAGGCCGCTTTTCTCAATATTTAAGGAGGCAGTGCGGATTTTATTTTATTTTTACTTCTATTTTCTATTAAGGACATTTCTCGTTTTATATGGAATCCATTGATGTACATTCATTTTGTTAACACACTTAAAAACATTGCATCTTATGTAGATTTTAATTTATTTATATATACTTGTTTTGAAGGTTGCATTTGGCACTCAGTAGATTCTGAGAAAATTACTATATAAATTAAACAAGGAATTGTTGAAACATTGCCACCAGGCGAAATTGACGACAGACCAAACATGATCACAAAAGCTCACATAGTTACTACGTGACAATCGAACTAAAACAAATTATCTATAAAAAGAAACTGGAATGAAAGTATCATGAAAGTTTGTATATAATATGTCTGATGATGTTTTAAATGTTTCTGTTTATTAATGTGTTGATACTGAACACTATTGTGGAATGTTGGCAGATTCAATCAATGTCCGGCATCCCATATTAAGTCCGGGTTCGGGGTGTAACGGATACAGTCCTGTTCTTGTTGGAATTGATTTTTATAAACGTCTAAAAACGTTTCTTTCACATCATATGTTCCACCAGTTGTCAAGAGAACAATCCCTTTGGGTCCAAATTGGACCTGGACACAAAAAATGGACGACATTTCATAGTTTCCTTTTGGCATAATTCATCAATATATACGCTTAGGCAATATTTGTAAAACTAACTGCTGCTAGCTTTATATGAAGCGATTGGTCATTTTGGCGCGGCAAATCATAGAAGGGTTCAATGCTTATTGATTGACACTCGGGTTCATTTTTGTTGTTTTGTGAAAAAAACGAGATGTCTAGGTTGACATTCATTGATATCCTGTAGATCAGTAGGCACTATTAAATTGCAAAATGCAGACAAAGTCGACATTGTTCTTGCAACGGAATCATTGCAGACTGTCCTAACAGTTCAAAATTGATGAGTTTGACATGTTATTTTTAATTGATAGTGTAAAACTTTCGTTTCGGTAACTTTCTGTATTTTTGTACGAGAGTCTTGATTTTTTCATTGATTAAAAGCACAAAATATGCACAAAATTTATAAAAAGGCCGCCCTGATTCTGCACATTAAGGATCTGCAATATTACGACTCGCTACATGTAAGCCTGGCCGTGCCCAAAATGTTTTAATCCAAGTGTACCCTGCTATCTTATAGAATAAACAGAACACCAAACGCATATTAACCGAGATGAACAGAGTAACTGTTCTAGACGATTTATTCGTACTCACTTATTTTCGTTCTTTCGTCCTCACTGTTTTGGTGTTGAATTTTCTCTTTTGACGAATTTCGTCAATTTTTCTTTGATACAAAATGTAGATGCGGCGGGTCAAAATCGTAAGCGGCGGGGCCTGAGAAACTAAACTTTTTATTTGCCTTACTGGTGACAGTTTTATACATTGTAACAATTTCGGATGTTCTTCACGTCAGTAATGTATATATCATCTGTAAAAGGATACTATCAAGTCAAAAGAAAGTATAGATTGTCTATCCTTAAAACAAAACTTTTAGAAGACTTTCAACTGTATAATTTATATTGTATTCTCAGTATGTCAGCTATGTAAACAAGTAGAATTTATAGAGGTAGAACACTTGGGAGACATGAGATATAAAATCGCTGATAACAATGATATCGCTGCTATCAAATATAAACTCAATTTACGTTGCAGACTGGCCAATAAATTTCGCGCTATCATTGCCGAGTGGTAAAGGTCACTGACTTTATATCACTTGCCCCTAATCGATGTGGGTTTGAGCCGCACTCAAGACGTTAAATTCTTCATATGTCCATCCAGCTGGTTTACGGAAGGCCGATGGTTCTACCCATGTACCCATCTGTGATTAAATAATGCACGGAGGTGCACTTGGTCTTCCTCCACCATCAAAGCTTGAAAGTCGTCATGTGACCATTAACTGTGTCGGTGTGAAGTTAACCTAAACACAAACGAAAAGCAAAAACGTCAAGCTGGTTCATACATAGATTTAGATCCCTATAAGAAACGAATTATGCATATCTATATTATAAGGAAGGGAGTGAGAAAGATCCACCAATATTACATATTATGTTTATGCCAATATCTATCCAGTTATAGTGGACGCAACTTGACCCCGATGGTTGTCCTTTGTATTATAATGCATAATGAGGTACGACCTAGTATTGAAAAGGAGTGTACGTAAAACGCTTCATCTCTTTGCATTCATAAATTTGATATTGACGTAGATTTATCGAAATATAGAATTACTACTTAAAATTCAAGTATTTGTTTTATTAAGTAATATAATATAGTAGAGTAATAGGTTCTAGCCCTGTGAGAGTTTATTTTAATATCTCTTTCAGCTTTTTTTCTGTTTTTAGTCTTTTGCTATTTCATTTTCATTATATTTTGTGTTTTATTTTAGTTTTCATGTTTTTTTGTCAAAGATATTAGTTTAATCATACATTTACAAGCATATTAATAACAATAACAGTTCAGTCCGAATCAGAATTAAAGTCGCTTGCTGTATCGGTAGCACTTTCGTCACAATTTGATAGTTCTTCTCGATTAACAAAACATGCCTCAAAGCATTTTCCAAACTGTAATTCCAATTTCTGCCAGTGCATTTTGTGTGAGTGTTTGGACATCAGTGTGTTTGAATGTCAAGTTTCTTTGCCCGACATTTTCTCCAAATTTGCCCAAATAATTTAAATGGGATTGAATTCGCAGTGGTATGGTGGCAGACGTAACACTTCATGTCCCCTTTCTTTAATAACTGAATCAATCCTGTAAACGTTCTGTCTAGGTGAGTTCATTTAAAAAATTTTCATTGGCTCTAGTCTTGTTAGTTTTTCGCCGAAAGGTAAGTATTTCACGACTATCAGCCACTCTCGTATGTCCGCTTTTCTGGTAGATGATGATGAAATTTTCTCACTTTTTACGGCATGATAGGAGGCCTTATCTATAAAATTCACACATTTACATCGCAAATTTGACAATAACTTCTCCTCCAACTATTTTCCGAAGTTGGGATCACGTACATGTATCTCATGATGATAGTCTCCGGTAGCACAATTAGCTTATAAGACTAACTGTGCACCGCGTACAATTCCATTCAGACCACCTGTATGGTCAACTATAAAGCGTTGTCGTTTCATTACCACGTTTTTCAACACTTTGCAGTATGAGAAGTGTTTATACAATGTCTCGTCTTAGTAGACCGAGTCGTAAATGCTGTCTCTGTACTGCATTATCTTCCTTAGATACTCGCATCTAAGATAGGCTATGTCTGGCTTTATCATTAAAACCTTCCTGTTACTTCCACATTTTTTCCATCTGTAACCTGAATATCTCAATGTTTTCCTTAAGGGACGTGATGCTTCCATGGAAACCGATGTCTGATGCCAGTTCTTCGTAAAGTTTTACCACCGTTGGAAGTTGCTTCCTCATTACATAAAATTCTCTTATTTTTCTCCTAATCACAACGCAGTCAAAATTGTCAGGGACTATACAATTGGTTTTGACTTGAAAAAAGAAAAAGGAATCATGAGAAATAAAATATTATGTGGATAACTATGAGTGCAACATGAAACGACTTCAAAAATATGTATCTAAAAATGTACAGAATGTCGTTATTATTTCTATCAAAATCTGCAAAGTACATGCAATTGAATTTCTAAAACATACTTCTCAGACGAAGACGCTGGTAATGGTTAAACATTTTCTTTATTTCGGCCTTCTTCAGACAATAACTCCTTTCGTATTTTTCTAATGGCTGTCATTCAAACGTCCGTGGCCTCTGCTGCCATTTTAGTACAGGCTAGATTTGACTTTATAATTTTCAAAACATTTAGTAACATTTAAAATGACTTTTCGGGCATCTCAGGAAAAAGCCATTTTCAAATGACAGTAATGTACGGTAACGCTACTTATATGCACAGTATTGCACATACCAAGGAAATTGTATTGAAAAAAAAACGAGCTGCGCGAGAAAATTGAAATATAAATTTGAATAAATAAAAAATAGTGTATTGGAAAGTTTGAATATTCAAATGTAAGTATACATATTATGAAACTGAACTGTATACAAACTATTGCCATATAAATATACACGGCTACCCTAAGCAACCCTTATTTCTACAATGAAATAATCAATATGAATAATCAGCCTAAGGTCAACCATCCTGTCAAGTTGCAACTACTATATACATATATACAGAATATCTCAGCCAGTTCCACCGTTTGTAAATTGAAACTGGATCTTTGACATTTAGACTGCAAATATATATTGCTTAGTGCATCAGATAATATAAACACAATATAAAAATAATGTGTGTTATTTTTTAAAAGAGATATTTACTCCGAAAAATTTAGTCCCCATAACATTTTTGGAAATAGGATAGACAACTCCTGAATGACTATCTCTTCAAATTTGCTGATATAAAAATAACTTGAGTATTTTCCTAGAACACCCTCATTAAAGTCTGTTTCTTCATTTATTTTTAGACATGGAATTTAAACAAATCCAGGAACTACTTAATAGTACAAGGACATGAAGCATCTTTTTTTTATTTCCTTCAGCACGGGTACACATGTTAAGTCATACTTTACATTTCTGGTCCTTCAGGATCATGGAGTCCATTCAACATATGTGTAATACCGTTCCGCTTCAGCCGGTGCTAGGGGGCGTGAGAGGTGTTGCACATTTCATAACCTCTCATGAACAGACTCAATCAAACAGAGTCTGCTATTATTCTTCTTGGTTGCATTCATTGTTTCCAAAGGATCTTTTTACAGATTTTATTAACTATCACAACAGCAATCTTTAAGTGCCGTGTGGCGGCTGTAAAAGTATCCCCGTACTTGGATTCAGTGTTGTTATATTTTCTGGTCCTTTGGGATCATGGAGTTCATTCAACATATGTGTAATAGAGTTCCGCTGAAGCCGGTGCTAGGGGGCATGTCGAACATTTCATAACCTCTCATGAACAGACTCAACTGAGTCTGCTATTATTGTTCTTGGTTGTATCCATGGCTTCCAAATGATCTTCTTACAGAATTGTATGTAATAAACTATCATGTAAACATGAGGAAGAATTGACCTCATGACCGATATTGCAGAAAATCGATATCAGGGGAGACAACAGCTATTTGGTATTGGTAACATATATTGGTAACAGGTGACCGGTATTGCGGTGTCGATATCTACTGCCTCCGGGTATTGTCACCTGGATGTTTATTTCAATATCAAGTGTAATAAAAGAGAAGGTTTTTCATAAGATAATTAAACAAGCTTGAATTATCACTGGAGTTACAAATTATGGAAAAGGGATTTTTCATTAGAAATAAAAGAAGTCATTTTTATCAAAAGAATGTTTAATATGTAATTTTCTGAACCATAGCATTTTTAACATGTTATTTTATAATAATTGAATTAATTTTTATATCAATAGACCATATCTATCAGCAATAAAAACCATATTTTCATATAAAATTATGTTCATACATTTTCTTATATAAGAAGAATGTATATTTTAACATGTTTTCGAAAAACAATGTAACAAATCGGCTGAACATTGCTATCTGTAAACCATTTAGATTCAAGTTAAAGGCAAATATCGATGAAGTCTTTTATTTATTTATTTTTTTTTTTCATTTTCAACCAAATCTGAAATGTAAATGACCCTTAATCTCTAGAAAAAAGGAGGTTCGTACCCATAGACACATCCTTTTATATTTATATAGCACTAGCATTGATATTTTTACGGCGTCTCCCATCTATAAAATACGCTGTCGTTGAAAAATAAAATCTGACATATATATTTAAGAAATATGATCTGATTTTACACTGTTTTAAATAAGGCTGTCTTTAAGTATAATATGTGTCTTTTACACATTAGGTACCACCGCCCCCTTTCCCCCCCCCCCCCCTATCCCACCCACCCCAACAAAAAAAAAAAAAAGATCGAACCATGTTTTATCCGATTTTATAACTTTGACGAATATATTTTAAAATTGTCTGATTGATATGTATTATACCTGCTGCCACTACCACGTCCATTCTTATGTCACAAAAATACATACGTAAGTTATTTTTTTATTTTTTTTTTTAAACAGCTGTTTACAATTTATAATTACACAGGTGTAGGTTTTGAATTATTTTATTCTGAAATGGTTGAACATCACACGTATATCAATCCAGTAATTCTTAACATATAGACAAAATAGGAAGTTTAATGAATCGAAAATTATGGTATGTTTGTAAAATTAAAAAAAAAATAAAAAGATAGAGGCAATCAGCGTGGTACAGGTATTTTGCCGTATTCAAGCAGACATTATTCATTTTTATATAACTACACATATTCCACCAATATATGAAGACTGTTTGCAAAATAAAAAATATGCAAAAGATTAAAATCACATGATAATTTTACCTTGTAATTACAAAAAAAAAAAATACCCGTACTGAATTCAAAACGCAATTACAGCCTTATCAGTGTTATAAACGTCTGTGTTGATTTAACGTTCCTTATTTAGAGGTAATTGGCAAGTTTTATTACAGGTCCAATAAAAAGGATTTATGCGTGATGCATACAACATTTTATTACTTCTATAAATTATCATTCAATAGGATTACAGTATAGAAATTTGTTTCATGTAAAATTATCTTGAATTGAACATGTACAATAATTTATGAAAGTAAGTTAATCACGACGACATTTATGATAACTGAAAAGATCATGAAACCAGGTAAAATTTTCACGAAAACAAAACTATATCATTAAGTTACTGAAGTAAAATTCAATTCTGTTTTAAATGCAGATATTATTTACATTGCAAAAACATTTTTGTACACAAAAAATGCTCCGGACATATTTTCCAGCTTTAATTTGATCAAGGCGGACCTTGAATTTATTTACTAAAAATTATTAAGTAAAATATATACAAAAAATTCTGTATTTTACCTTTTTACGACAGTTTGCATTTGTGATCCAAGGGTCGATAGTCGATAGGAAAGCTATCTCTTTTAATGTTTAATTGACATAATTGGCATAATTGACACTTGATATTTAAATGTATATGAAATAAGGTGAGAACAACAACATAAGAAGAAATGCGCATCTCTTTCTTTTTAGAACCGAAATATTGAAATGCAATATTTATCTTATATTGTTAATTTGTGATATTAACACAAAATGAATTACACGCGAAGTAAAATTACATTAAATGATTAAATCATTACTTTAACCTTTTGATCACAATACCGCATGTTCACACGGCATACTATGATATCGTCTGCTTATGACGCTACAACAACAACTGCGCGCTGAAGTTAATTTTTCTTCGAAATTAATGGAAATAAACCGTCTGAGAACGAATCAAATTTTTATTTCACAAAAATGAAATAAATATCATTCAAAAGATAAATTCAATGAGAGTAGGAAAGTTCTTGCACCTAAGCTTTCATATCAATGGTTTTGTACAAAAAATGCTTTGAAGAAACGCATGTATGAGATTTTTGCACATTTTATATGGAAACAAAGAAGGGAAAAAATGACGAAATGATGGCATCAAACTTCATGCGAAGAACGAATCAAAAATTAAGATAAAATTTAATTTAAAAAAACCTTGTGATGAATCAAATGTTGAACTTTGGTAATATGTTTGCACCTAAGGTTTCTTATTTTTAGTAATTTTGTTATTAAGTAAAATGTGTACATGCCCTTCTTATTTCTATATAGAAAATCTGACCGCTATCGATTAGTGGCCGGAGGAATATTCTTCGGTATGGCAATTAATTAACTCATCAAAGAAATGAAAACTAATAACTTCACAATATTTTATTACCTTCCTTCAATGTATTTAATATCATAATATACATTCAACATAATTTTATAATGGAATTACCTCCCTTTATTTCATTTAAGCTTTCTGAGATTGCAATATATATATATATATATATATATATATATATATATATATATATATATATATATATATTTCATGGTAAGATGGAAAGCATATATTAAATTAACGAATACCATACAAACATATACCACACATGAATACAAGGTATACACAAAAAACTAATACTGAGCCTTGTTGCCAATGACTATGTTAAGAAATATTAAAGCTCAGATAACAGTGCTGCTACTTGGCTTGTTGCTTTATTTCAATTTTAGATATACATACATTTACTAAATGACAAGTTATAAAATAGGGTTGTCTGAAAAGATTGCATATTCGATAACATTTGCTGTACATATTCAGTAAAATAGTGAAAACAATAAACAGATAAATCTGATGATGTTTACCTACGATCTCACCTAAAACCTCCAACAACATTCTACAACCTCTGATTATTACATGATATAATAACACCCGCTGTTGTGAGATAAATATAAACTAGAAAGAAGTTCCTTTGGAAGCACCGAGAACAAGGCAAACAGTGAAAATTGCAGACTCGGTATGATTGAGTCTGTTCATTTGCAGTAATGTATATGATTTATAACGGCTACTTTTTGGTAAGGAGTTTCAGCTGTTACGTTGATTAGATGAAATTTTGCTGAGGCGGGCAAATGCAGATAGGATTTATATATATGTATATACACAACATTTCATTTCGTTACATTGAAAAAAAAATGGGTTTTTCGGCATTTGCATTTTCTTTAAATTTAGAATTTAAGCTCTGTGCACATGTCTGATTATAAATAACAGGACACTTGCAATATGTCCTACATGTATTCAATTGTGTCTAAAGATAAAAAAATAATGGCGTTGTTGATAACTATCATCAAAGATATGATGGTGATAATGTTTTACGACGCGACGATGGTGATACTGATATGATGATGATATGTTGATTGATATATCAAATGATGATGGTATAGTATAATGCTAATATAATGATGATATGATGTTATCAACTGATGACATTCAGTTAATGTGTGTGCATGTTTGTGATAAAATGACATGATATTATGACAGTATTTCGGTTTAATAATTGTAACGCTTTGGTGATGATAATAATATTGATGTTTCTGAAATGCAATTTTGATGATATGATAATAATATGATAATGATGATGGTGTGATAATACTAATGTAATAATACTGATAAGATAGTGATAATGATGATGATGGTAATCAATGCTGAAATAACTGATATATTTTTTATATTAAAATATATGATAATAAGATGAAATAATTATAATATGTAGTAGAGATGAATGTTCGATGATGTTTTAATAATGTTATATTAATATTATATCATAATGGCATATGATGATGATGATAATGATGATGACGATGATGATGATGATGACTACGATGGTGATGATGACGATGATGATGATGATGCTGATATGACATGATGGCATACGGATGTATATTTTATGATGATGTATCATGATATGCTGATTATATGATGATACGATGTTGTTGATGGTAGTGGTGATTATGATGATAATGAGAAGGAAGAGGAGGAGGAGGATTGTACTAACCAGTTACTGATCTGAGTGGGTTCCGAATACATTGTTTTGCCAATTCTACATTTCACGGATTTATCTATAATGATTTTTTTATTATTAAGCGTTTCAGAGATTCTAACGGATACTCCGATATTAGACAGTAACATCAGGTAACACGAATTAAAGGTAAACTATAAAAGATAAGTTTAAGTTAAAGTAAGTTTTAACTTGATATTATAGCTTTTTTCTGCTATTTGTTTTCGAGCCACATTCAGGACAAATGCAGCGCGTATGAATGAAGCAATCCAGTAGGCCTACTCGTACAACAAATCAGTGTGTTTTGATAACACTTGCTGGCAGTAAAAAATTGTTTCTAACATGTAGTCAAAAGACATCTTCTGCAGTAATAAAAAAAAAAAGTTACGGGTTTCACGGTTTCGAGCATAATGAGAGCATGGTGTCAAGATTACTCTCAGTAAGATTATCCTTAGCACCTATAAATAGATTCAAAAACATATGTTGCTGTATTGTATTATGATACATTACGTCACATACAGTAACTCAGTACTTTCTGATACATTTCATTAAACAGTAAATTTATGAAGAGCATCTCACAAATTGTAATCGTTATTTCTTTAACATGTCAGGTGGTTGTTTTAAATTTTCATTTAAAGAAATCATGACATTTTGTTTCAGCAAAATGCACATTTTAATGTTATTGTAGAATAGAATCCGAATCAAATTTCCTTATACTGTAAACCAGTCATTATATTAAACTCTAGAAACAAATGTGGAATATTTCTTTTATCATATTCGTTAGCACATATTAATTTAAACATGATAATAATTCTGGAAAAAAAAAAAAACAAACACATGCAGAATTTTATTAGTGGCATGCGCATAACTTTAAAAACGTTCTTCTTTATTTTTCACATGTTGTTTGTTGAACCAGGTTAGGTAAATAAACTGCGCTACACAAATATCATAAAACCTTGATTTTATATCCTAATTTATAGTGGTTACAAAAAACAAAACAAAAAAAAAAAAAAACAAAAAACACACAAACAAGGCGTTGGACAATTGCAATTTTATAAAATTATTCTAGTGACTCCCTTGCGCATGTACAATTTTGTATGGCATAAAGCACTTAGTAACTAAGCAAACATGTGTTCTAGTTGTTAGAGTTTTATATGAAACAATTTTAGAATATTTTTACTGACGCCGTGCAGAGATTGTCACGTGTATTGTATGTCCAATAGACTTTTTATATATGCTGACTAGGTTGTAACTTATATTAAGTTGTTGAATCAAGCACTATCCTAAACATTC
Organism: Mercenaria mercenaria; assembly: GCF_021730395.1. Lineage (NCBI taxonomy): Eukaryota > Metazoa > Mollusca > Bivalvia > Venerida > Veneridae > Mercenaria > Mercenaria mercenaria. The sequence continues at coordinate 36,584 of NW_026463360.1, forward strand.
TTTGTCCTCAATTCCTCCTGACTAAGGCAGCCACCTGCACTTTGCATTCGCTTTCCAACTGGGTAATATTTGAGACGTTGGGATTTGAACCTATGCGGGTGCGAATACATGAAGATTTTTATTCTTTATTAAGTTAGCGTCTGTTATGTTCGATGAAATTCATATCATTAACTAAAAACTGAAACAATTGTTCCAATAATGGAGCAGTACAAGTGCATTCATACTTATAAAACGAAAACTATGTGAAGTATATTGGATAATGAATTAATCTATACATACTTAGTACTCATTTGCTTGCACATGTTCATGCTTACTGAAACATCTCTTATGATTTTGCATAATTCCTCTGCTTGCTATCTGCATTATGTTCTACCGTCACCAATGAAATTAATAAATGTAAATGATAAGAAACAAATCCATAACTTGACCATAATATGTTTAACCACTTTTAATTTAATAACTGACTAGCAGTTGAATATGTACACTTATGTTACACGTACGGTTTATTTCAATTTTATAAACCTCTATAATTGAAAAAAAACACAACGTGAATTCGACACCCACATTTTAAATTTGAGATAATTATCAGTGCTCGGACCAATATCGGAAGAAGTCAGTATCATACATGTAATCGCCACATGATTATTTTATAAACTGAAGCCACGCTGTTGTACGTGTTTAACCTTTTTAAAGATAGAGATTTGAACATACTGGAAGCAGGTTGCATAAAAATTATCTTCCACTATCGGTTTAAGACTTCCAAACAATATATCTTGCAATAAAACATGTCGATAGGGGATTCGCGAACGTCTATAAAAACATAACTTATAATCAGACGAGTAAGTTTGAACAATAAAATATCAAGATACTTGAATCGAGTGTTTGCGTGTATTATTACTACAGTATGTAAGGGAGACATACGGAATGAAAGTGAAATCTGATTTTTTTTTCAGATATAAAAAGGTTCTTATTTTAACATGATTGACTTATTTATTTACACTGAAATTGCCACGGTATCTTGTTGTAAAGGGGGCTCATTTTTCTGTACATCTGGTTTACGTGTGTCCATGTGTCTATGTTTCTTAACTATGAGATCTTACCTGTCTCCTATACGTACCAGTCAATGCCTAATACAGAATTATAACATTCAATTAATATCTTAAAATCTAGACGTTCATTTTTTTTCTAATGTTATGTATGATAAATTTGTAAATATATTTGCGTTAGTCACCCTCCCTCTGTGTTTTGATCTTCCATGCGTAGTATCAGTGTATCTGACAGTAAATTCCTATGGGCCTTTGTCCTTGTTTTAAAAGCTGATATCATTATTATCATCAGTTTATTGGTGGAACCTATAGTACTGTAATGAGTTCATGCACAATACTACTTCATCGTCACCTTGGCGTTTTTTCGGCGAACGCCGTCTAAATTCGTTTTCGTTACCTATGCCACGTGACTTCAGTTTGCAAATCAAATTACTTGATAACGCATTATAGATAATGGATCAAAATGGAAGATTTATGCAACACTCTGCCTGATTGGACGAGAGTGTCAATTTCTTTCACTCTGTTGATTGTGCTACGCTGAGTGAAATGTAGACAAAGCGTTTATCCTAAACGACGCTGTTCACAGTTTTAAAGCTAACTTTGGCTCAGTATATTTAGCAAGAATATTGATATATCCAAAATGATAAGTAAGTTTAATAAATATGATAAAAACCTGTTCAAATACCAACATATATCAAATTAAAGAAAGAGCTGAATACGGTCTGCGTATCACATGAATAAGGGTGTGATAAGAGTCTTTTATGTAGAGAAGTGCTTTTTAAAAGATTTTCCTTGTTACAATTGTCGTCTGTATATGAAAAGGTTTCTTGCTTTTGTGACTTATTCAGATTGCATATTAAAATGGGTACTTGTTTGCTTTGATATATTTGTTATAAATTATTTAACTGATTTATTATATATGAATATTTTTCTATAGTATGGTATGCAAATATTGAACTCAGCTGAAATCTGTTTTATTATATATATGCTATATAATGACTGAATCTCATTACTCTGAAATGAAGGTACGCTGCATACAGTTTATCTATATGATATGACTACGGTCAAACTTTGCTTATGAAACAGAAATATTGAAATAATTACAATATTATTGTATGTTTTGCTTGACCTTCACTTTTTTATAGGTGTGACGTCATTGTCCAAAGATTCATGAATAGCGAATATGCATTTGTTAAAGCGGGATCAGTTGGCCTATTTTAGAAATAAATAAAAATAATAAATAAAAAAAATCCTTTAATTGATTTTTTCTCATGTATTCTAATCAAACTTGATTTGTAGCATCTTTATTAGGCCCGCAGCCAACTTTGTTCAGCTGGTACATTTAACCCCTTTTAGGGGCTGCTAGAGTTAAAACTAGAAATGCCTTTATACAGCGTCCCATGAACAGCTTGGTGGATCTTTGTCATACTTGGTCTGGAGCATCATTATAAGGTCCTCTTCCAAATTTATTTATATATATATATAATATAGGAACTTGGGCCCTATTAGGGACCACTATAGCTAAAAGTAGATATACCTTTCTTCGCATTAACCACTAAAATGTAATGGATTTTTATCAAACTCGATGTGTAACAATATCGTAAGGTCTCCTGCTATTTTGTTACAAATGGGGATAGGCACCAATTTAGCTAAAAATATAAACACGTTTAATGACATCTTCTCATGAACCGCTTCATGAATCTTCATCAAACTACTGCTGTAATTATTCGTCTAAGGATAAACGAAACAAAATTGCAACCTTACGAAACCTTTGCGAAAAATTAAAAGAGAACCATTTAAATTGTTAAAGTGCGGTGTTTAGTTTTGCAATTTGAAAAATGTTAGATGAAAGATGAATGTTAGATAAAAATTCATAAACTTCTTTCCTTATTACAATTCGCCGACCATCATTTTTAAAGATATTTCTTGTTATAACTCTAATCCAATTTCTGATCATTCGATCAAAGTACACGTAACACTATATATCCAGGTTTCATCACAATTTCAGGACAATCTTAACAATTGTTCTCATATCATGTCTAACAAGGCAGTCTGAAAGACAGCTAAATCCCCCGCCACTGGTATGGATAGTGAAAGGGTAAACATTTGACCATCACCTGTGACCTTGACCCTGAACTGACATGGCTGACCCATGAATTTTGCACATCGTCTAGATGAGGTGATCATTTGACCCAAGTTTCGTGAAAATCATAAAAGGGGTTTAGGAGAGACAGAGCTCAAACCTTTGACCTTGAGATGTGTGTTTTGCACATCGTCTTGATGTGGTGATTATTTAGTCCAAGTTTCATAATTATCCTTCAAGAGGTTTAAAAGATATAGAGCGGACACGAAATGGTAGGCTCAAACCTTTGACCTTGAGTTGTGACCTTGACCTTGAGTCGACATGGCTGACTCATGTGTTCTGCATATTGTGTTGATGAGGTGATCATTAAAACCAAGTTTCATAATTATCCTTCAAGAGATTTAAGAGATACAGAGCGGACACGGAATGGTAGGCTCAAACATTTGACCTTGAGTTGTGACCTTGACCTTGAGCTGACAAAGCTGACTTATGTGTTCTGCACATTGTCTTGGTGAGGTGATCATTTGGTTCCAGTTTCATGATCATCCTTCAAGGGGTTTAAAAGATACAGAGCGGACACGAAATGGTAGGCTCAAACCTTTGACCTTGAGTTGTGACCTTGACCTTGAACCGACGTAGCTGATTCATAAGTTCTGCAAATCGTCTTGATGAGGTGATCATTAGACTAAAGTTTCATGAAAATCCTTCAAGGGGTTTGGGAGATACAGAGCGGACACAAAAAGTTACGGAAGGACAGAAGTACGGAAGGACGGACGGAGACCATTCCTATAACCCTCCCCCACCCCACCACTTGTGGCGGGGATTTAAAACATAACCAGGTCTCGTTTAATAGAAACTAAAGTTTATTATTTTTCCCAAATTTAACTGGTGAGCTCATAAAAACGTGAAAATAATGGGCATATTGTTTATTAAATTAAAGTGGAAAATACCGGTATGTTCTTAAATGCTTCTAAAATGCTCCAGAATGCAAGAAATGTAGCGCTGAATTTCAAACTGTTTGGGGTGGCGGGGAGGGGGGGGGGGGAGGTGAGGAGTCATGCCCCTGGACCCCTAGCTGGTCGGCTACATTTCTATTTTAGCCTGATCAACAAAATCTTATTGGCAACCTTGTTCTTGCAAACGACTAGCATCAAGTCACATCAAATTATTTACTGTATAAAGACACATGTTTGTCATAGTGAGAAAATATGGCTGGATCCGCGCATCTGTCTCATATGTTTCTGTTCTCAGTAAGCAGTAACTGTTACAGTAGAATTTCTTATTATATCTGATTAGATGTTATATACCCCTGAAAAAGGAAAACATATGAGATTTCGTCCAGTCGTTCATTGCATAGATATACGAGGTAAAAGGGCAAGAAGAAATCGTAGTCAGAGTCTTACATCATATAGTGGGCCCGCCAAAAATAGAAACTACTGGAAAATATAGCAGACGGGTTGTTTCAAAAATCAAACAACTACATTTTAGTTATATGCAAGATACTAAAATGGGAATGGTACTGAGAAAGTGAAGGGGTGTTGGGAAAGTGAAGGGGAACTATTATAAAAGGAAAGCTATGCACCAATGCATATGAAAGCCTTCCCATGAAACTCTGCGGAAAAAATGAGATCTTAAACTTCACTTGGGACAGAAATGTGTCATTGGAATGCCAGAATTTATATACAATCAACCTCCTTTAAATAGACAAAACATTTTTATGTAGCGATAAAAGTGTCAATATGAATTAGGTAAGTTCACTAACTATACTATTTTGCCCTGTAATTTCAAATACATTAAATACTTAAAAAACAAAAAACATTTATGTCTTTTTTTCAAATAGACTAACGTTAGAGCTTAGGTGAATAATTCAGTATCAGCGCATCCGTGTACCAAACAAATATTTGTATCAGAGAAAGGTTACTTAAATACCAACAAAATGGTGTATACATAAGTTTGGTACACAAATGCGCTGATGCTGACATTTGATGAAATACGTTTCCAGGTGGAAAAATGTCTATACTCCACCCACCTGATTTATTGTAAACTCCCCCGTAAAACACGTTCGTTTACCGGTGAAACAATCGTCATTAAATGCCTGTTAGTGTTTAAACGTAAACATCCTTTCTTTTTAAAAGTTGAACACATAAATGTAATATTAAGAACTCGAATAGAAAATATTATAAGAGTCTGTCACGGATGTAGATCTACAGATACGATATAAATTCAAGCTTTTAAGCATGCATTTTCGTTTGGTTATAGAGCATGTTGTTTACAATTACATGAAAGTCTTAACACAGTAACGTTTTTGGTGACGCGAAAATATAACGCCAATGTGTAATGCGTAATGTTCTGTAAGCACGCGGTCATTACCGAATGAGCATCATTGAAGGCACGTGCAGTTTTCCCGCCAAAATACAGAGAAGAAACGTCTGCTTCCGGTTTTATCAAGAAGGCCCGATATTTACGCATATTCATTCTTTTATTATTCACGTTTCCATCTTAACGTTCACATATGTAGGTGTGTTAAACCAAACATTAAGAAAATCTTCCGTACAATGTACGAAAATGTATAATATCGATCTAGCAGTTTCTACTGAAATATGGTTTCGGAAGAATCATGTCGAGTCATTAAAACATACACGTATCATGCCTCGACGCCGACTAGACTTGTCATTTCTTTGGACATGATTTATGGAAATTTTGTCAACCGTTTTAAGAATAATGATTTCACACAGCACATGTTTTAGTAAACTTGTTTTAAATGCACTGACCTCCAGATCGTACGGCAAAAAAAAAATAAAAAAAAAAAATAAAAAAAAAAAAAAAAATAAATAAAAGTATAAAAGTAAGTAGAAAAGTATTGCTATATATATCAGAAAAGTATTGCTATATTTCTTAAGGTTCTAAAACTTAGAAACTGACAGATTATGTTATAGAAACACCTAAGAATTAGTAGTTTTTGCGATTATTTTTCCATTCAAAATATCGGTAAAGTGGAGGTAAACTGCCTTTATATTTATTTAACGACCGTTACGCGCATGTTCCTCGGTGGTGTATTGGCCCGGGTTTTATTCCCAACTCAAGCATGTTTTCTCTCTCTCTCTCTCTCTCTCTGTGCGTGCGTGCGTGCGTGCGTGCGTGTGTCTGTCTGTCTGTCTCTAAGTCAAACATTTCTCATCCAATCTTCATCAAACTTGACCAAAATGTGTTTGCCAATAAATCCTCGGCCAAGTTCGATAACTAGACGAATCGGCAGAGGCACTTCAGAGTTATGGCCATTGAATTACTAAAAGCACAGATGTCAGTGATACAGGTTTTGATGCATGGTTGACTTAGATACAAAATGGAGGTGAAATGCCAATTTAGATCATTAGGCAGTCTAGGAAGACATGCGCTTTTCTCAAAAGCAGCTCTTCTTTCGAGTTAATTTCGAGTTACATGGTTAACTAACTCTGTATTTCGAACAGTTTGATATAGCTTACTCGAAAGATCGTAGTACTAGTTCGACATTTCGAATTAAGTAACTCAAAACTTGGATTTTCAAATACATGTATTTAATACTCAAATTTCGACTTAGTATCTGGAAATTTCGTCTACATTGTTCTGTAATTAAAACTGGATTGGATTGCGATAATTGGCATTGCGAGTTCGACCTCTAGCTCCCGCAAACAGAACGTTTGTCTTTTATTATGTAGCCATATGGTGACCTCCCGATATTTTGATCGTAGTTTTTCCGTAAGACTGTATTGAGCTCCAATTTATGTTAAACATTCGTACTACGCATCGACCGAATATCATTTCCATATTCGTCACACCGTTTTGATGTAATCGAATGTAGTTATTTACAAATAAGGAAAGTAGAATGCTGTTACACATACCACATTATTTTCTGCTACCATATTTTTGTATGGTGGCTCATTTCTGTCATTTCTTTATTATGTTTTGTCGCAGAGACATAACGACAACGTCGTTAAGGAGTCCCGCAAAACGTCGCTCCGTAGAACATCGTCCAGTAATTGTCGCCTCGCCGAACGTCGCCTCGACAAACATCCCCAAACCAAATGTGCTCTGCTGAATGTCGCCCCGCAGACGTTGTTAAAGAACCCTGAATGTGTCACTGCAAAACTTTGCCCTACTAAACGTTGTTCAGCCTGACGTTAGAGCCTGTGTTTTGCATAGCGCTAGTCGTATCATTGAGGAAGTAAAAACAGATTTCTCTAAGAGTGTTAAAGTTACTGCTCGGATAATATCTGTCAGGATCTTTGCCCAACCCACTCACCCAAGTGTAACTGAGGAAAGCATAAGGTGTTTTTCCAATTCTCGACAAATTTATAATCTGGATAAAGATTACACAACGAATGGACTGATGCGCGAGTATTGCCCACTATCATATTCCAAGTGAAGGGAGGGGCGATTGGGGTAAGAGCGAACAATATTCTCTTGTAACACTTCATAGGAGACTTACAAATATTCCATACATATGAAACTTACTGCCTTTTAACTCCAATTTAACTGATAATGTCATGTCATTCCGGAAGGCTAAAGTTCGACGTTTGGCGGGGTGACGTTCGGCGGGGCACCATACCGACGTTTGTCGGAGCGACATTTGTAAGGGTGACATTTTGGCGAGTCGACATTTATCGCGGCGATGTCTGTGCATAAGTAAAGCTGGAGGAATGTAACTTTACTCACCATATGTCGTCAGTAAATCAATTATTCACTAATTTCATGTTCCTAACTACAAAAACAACAAAAAATATAGTATACAGGTCTTAGTATTTGACAGCATTCCAATGTAAAAAATACAAATATACAGTCAAAACTGTGTTAAAGACCATCTCTGAACAGAGACCACCTCTCTAAAGACCACGTGTTTTGTTTCCCATTTTAACATTTACAGTGTATTTTAACCTGTGAATAAAGACCACCTCCCGACAAAAACCACATCTTGGCTCTCCCAAGAGTGGTCTTTGTAGACAGGTTTGACTGTATTTGTCTTGTAAATGCCAGATGGTACGATGTTGTGCGATGTGGTGATCGCCCCGTAGAAGCGGGGTAAATGCTCTATCTTTGTACACCACTCAGCCTGTAAACATACTATCAAAATGTAAGGCAAACAAACGATCAGATGTACATGAAAATTTAAACTGTAAACGTGTTTTCTATTTGGTCCCGAATGAAACAGAAAATGTAATAACTTGAACTCATCTAATCTAGAATAGTTAAACTGCATATAAGATGGCCACTTAGGTCTCTCTCAGCTGCTTCGTTAACAACTACAAAAATGTGCAGCGTTTAAAACATAACGTTCTTTCAAGTTAAAATAAAAATAAAATGAAAACTAGCTCAAAGGAGGATAACGACAATTTCCATTTGATAACGAAAGAATAACATTGCATGGGAAAAACTAGCATAAAATATGGGTTTGTCAAGTTTTCTTACGAGAATAAACAAATAATCACAAGGCAGTCTGAAAGACAGCTAAATTCACCGCCAATGTTATGGATAGTGAAAGAGTAAACCTTTGACCTTTAGCTGTGACCTTGACCTTGAACTGTTATGGCTGACTCATGAATTCTGCACAGCGTCTTGATGAGGTGATCATTTGACCAATGTTTCATGAAAATCCTTCAAGGAGTTTAGGAGATACAGAGCTAAAACCTTTGACCTTAAGTTGTGACCTTGACCTTGAGTTGACATGGCTGACTCATGAGCTCTTGATGAGGTGATCATTTGACCAAAGTTTGATGAAAATCCTTCAAGGGGTTTAGGACATACAGAGTGGACACAAAATGGAAGGCTCAAACCTTTGACCCTCAGTTGTGACCTTGACCTTGAGCCGGCATGGCTGACTCATGGGTTCTGCACATCGTCTTGATAAGGTGATCATTTGACCAAAGTTTCATGAAAATCCTTCAAGGAGTTTAGGAGATACAGAGCTAAAACCTTTACCTTAAGTTGTGACCTTGACCTTGAGTTGACATGGCTGACTCATGAGCTCTTGATGAGGTGATCATTTGACCAAAGTTTCATGATTATCCTTCAAGGGGTTTAGGAGATACAGAGCGGACACGAAATGTAAGGCTCAAACTTTTAACCTTGAGTTGTGACCTTGACCTTGAACCGACATGACTGACTTATGGGTTCTGTTCTGCACATCGTCTTGATGAGGTGATCATTTGACCCAAGTTTCATGAAAATCCTTCAGAGAGGTTAAGAGATACAGAGCGGACACAAAATGTTACGGAAGGACGGAAGGACGGACGGAGACCATTCCTATAACCCCCACCACTTGTGGCGGGGGATTAAAAATATACTACTCAAAATTCGATAAGGGCCACTGTTTTCTCTGATGATAGCGTCATCAATTAGATGTGCATGGACATAAATTTAAAGACCCACCACGGCCTAGTGACCTATTTTTTTTTTCACCCACAAAAACTTCATGAAAATCATTCTTATATTAGAAATTTTCAGCTTACTTCGACGCGTACTGCGGACTACGGATTGCGAACTTACTATAAGGGGTTTTCTCAAACTGTTTATAAGCTTTTTATGCATAACTGAACACTGGCATATTTAGCATCCGGTTCTAATGCCGTAATATTGTTTCAATTTAAGGTATCCGAGAAAAGACAGTTATAAGACTTATTAATATCCGTTGTATTGTATATATGAATTACCGATATACATATATTTTGTCTTACAAGCATTCTTAACAGCGTGGGCGCATTAAAAAAATATCCTTTTACCTTTTATACCCTTTTTTATTAATGTATCTATACAAATCTTTCGACTACCGTATTTATAAACAAGACATCGCAAAACTTATTCTTTTTTATCTGAAGTGTACCAACTTATTTATACGCTTGTAGTCAATTTCGCGAGGTTCTAGCCAGTATTCGCTAGCAGTGAAAACGGCTGTTAATTCAATGATCAAGGATTTGAACCAATGACCACCTTGAAAGGAGACAGACACTCTTCCCCTGTGCCGCAAGAGATTCGCCTATTTTTAATCAGGTAATCAAAACAACATATGTTACAAGTTAGTTGAATATTTGGTATCAAAGAATGTATATAGTGATTTTGGAAACATAGTTTCGTACTATTGCACTCGGGTCGCTGAAATACTATTGTACGACGCACACTTTTGAATATGCACGATACGATGCGCGACAGTTTAATGCAACGCGGTAAAAATTGTCTTACTTGGTATTATACATGTATATTCTGGACTATTTCAAACCCTACAAATTCATTTTTATATGGTACTGAATTCATTCAATTTTCCAGGTCACGTTATCAGGATATAAAAGATGGCTACATTATAAATTTTTAAACCAATATATACCGTGAGTTTTCATGAGTCTCCAAAGCCGAGTATCTACACATACCATATGTATGCATGATGATCGGAATTTGACCATGGGCGCGTCCCATGCCTACTGTTCACAAAACAATTTTCGGTCTCCGCTGGGTTTTAGATTGACATTTTGACAGCCAGTTTTAATGTACTTAAAGATTAAATTCCAGTTGAGACTGATAATCCATACTGAGTAGTCACTTTAAGATAATAAATTTAAAACTTAACTTTTAACATGCAATTCTGATATCAGATTTAATCATTATGAAAATACGAATGGGCTATTTCTTTTTTTTAATTTCCAAACATGCTGATAAATAACTAATTCAGGATGATTTAGTTAAAATGTGGTAACCGTAATGTATCGGATCTCGTTTCGACGGGGTTGAAAGATACATGTATGAGAACTTCCTGTATGTTTATACAAAGTGTTGAACTCAATCATTCAAGATATTTCAGTAAAACTTCTATTTTATCGAACATTAGATACAATTATCAAAATTAATGAAAAACAATGACCTTTTTCGTACAGAAGTCTACGAGAACACGGTATTTATACAATGCAACAAAAATTAAATGGACTTTTATTTCATTCAGAATGTTTTATTATTTCCAAAACGAAATCGGCTTTTGGGGGTATGGTCCCAGGAAGGACGAGCAAAAGTTAGATAAGGTCAAGGCTAGGGTTTGGCTGTTTTAGGAACTTGGATGGCTTCCTGTTACTGACTGCACAACATTGGGCAAATTACTGTGACAGTCGGTCTTGTTCGTTAACTATGGGTGTTTAACATAACATAACAAGCAAATGTTCAAGTTTGATTCAATTTTATTGACTGTATCAACATCAGTTCAGTTACGCGTTGCAATTGCTGCAAATATGTCTCTGAAACATGTTGCGTTTCTTCTAGGCGTTTCGGTAAACTGGAACGGTGGCATCGGCCTATAATGTTTTTTACGATCCACCTCTTTGTTGAATCTATCCACAATTCCGTTATCGACAAACGACAGTGGTAAAGTGTCATTGAACACAATCCAATATGCCTCCTCACTATTTTCCAGAAAGTTTGCGAATTCACTTCTCCACGATTGGACTGAATAGTAATCGAGTAGAGTAAGTAGCAATTTGGTATCATACTTTGACAAAGCGACTTCGTAATTCATCGCTGGATCTGACAAGTCCGTAATAAATAGCATATGTAGAAGTTCAATGTCGTCTTCTGCAAGAAATCCATACAGTTGTTCTTCCAAATAACTCTGGTGACATCTACTGAGCAACAATGTGTGCTCTGTCTCGTTGTACTTCTTATCTTCGTGTCTTAATAGCATATCCAGAGTTTGAGATCTCCGTCTCTGTGTTTCAATGCTGATTATGTTAACTTTCATCTTGTGAAATTGTTGATTAGAATTGTTTGCATCTTGACGGTTTGAGAACAGAAGATATAATGAAGCCCGAGTGTCGATTTCCCCGGTACTGTACCGAAAAATAATTTTTGAATCAATCTGATTTCTGATTGGTCGATACAAAGTAGGCGTGGTTTAAGTGAACCGTTCTGATTGGTCAAAACAATTTTTGCTATATATTGTGTGCGCAGATGCAGTCTTAGTGTCATTCCGTATCAGAACGATGAACAGTGCAGCCGCAGATTTACTGAGCTCGTTCATGGCGAAGAGTCGTCAACAAGCAATGGAAACATTTGTCGTATACAAGCGAAGAGGCTTAGTAAGAAGAGCTCAGAACTTAATTGAAAACATCGATAATGTCGTTACTTGTATATGTATGAGTTAGAACGTTCAAATTGAACTAGATATTTGTATTTTTTTGTTTAAGCTAATAGTGATTTGACTTTTTGAAATAACCATGTATCATTTTTAGATAAGGTTTAACTGAAATTCGTTTTTTTCTCTCTTTTTCAGACAATAGTGACAGAGCAAGGAAACAGTTGCTTCCGACAGATATTATCGCGATAGATACTGTAAAACACTTTAAATTCGCAAGATCTTTATTTCGCGAATATGTCCCGATTTTTGACATTTTATTATTTCGCGAAATCTTAAATTCGCGATGTTAAAATCGTAATTTTAAATTCGCGAATGTGAATCCGGAAGAAAACTGGAAGTACGACTGCATTCGGTTACTTTCTGCAATTATGGTACCTGTATGACGTCACTGTTAAAAGTTTATTCTCCGGTCCGCTAGTGCGTGTTACGCTCTTTATTGATAGCAGATTAATGCCTTTAATATCTGATATGTGCTCACTGTTGTATAGTCGTCAATAAATTGTTCCTTTCTTTTGTTATTACGTAGCTTTAATATCCGTAACATTTACAAGTGTTAGAAGTATCAGATTGGGTTTGAAACCGGCTATAATCGCAATGTAATTACGTGCCGGTGAGCTCGTGGACGATGGAAGAAAAATGTTCAAAACAGGTATAATAAATAAGTTTAAACTAAAAAATATCATGGCTCGACTGGGACTCCATATTTACAATGAACGCTTGATCTTTGAAGATTTATTATGCTCCCAATCATTGAAAACTTTTCACAGTTTCTTTCAGTTTTGAAAAAAGTGTAAACCATTGTAAAATTGGTAAACAATGGTACATTTTGTATAATAATTATCTTCGTCTTTTGAAAAGGGAAACTGTTTCGTTAGGCGTGAAAAATAATTGCGTGTATGTATGCTAATAAGATTATACTTTGCTGTATTTGACTTTTTGAAATAACCATGTAACATTTTTAGATAACGTTTAACTGAAATTCGTTTTTTTCTCTCTTTTTCAGACAATAGTGACAGAGCAAGGAAACAGTTGCTTCCGACAGATATTATCGCGATAGATACTAGTGAAGAAGAAGAAGAAGAAGATCTACCAGATATCTTTGGTCCGACTTTAATATATAGCCCTTATACAGGTATATTAAGTCAATATAGAGGTATACTATAGATACCAGGTGTGTTTTGTTTTGGAACTGAAAATGCAATTCACAGACAAATAGTCATCGCTTCAATATATAGCTTATAAGAATAAGCAATATATGAGTGCCCGAGTAACAGCGCATCTTCTACAGGGCTTATATTGATAAGTGCTGTAGTCCAGAAATATAAAATAAAAATTATGATCCAACAGATCCGAAATAAAGATATGCTGGATTTTTGATAGAAATTTAACTAATCGTAATTTTAAGAAAAGGGTAAATATACCTTGGGTGCGTATGTAGTCAAGGAATTTACCTTTTTGTGAGCTGAAAAACACATATCGGTATCATTATATTAAGAGATCTACCTGTATAAAGAATATTCCTCCGGTAACAGATCTAACACGGCTATCGACAATAAGTATTGATGAAAGCGTAAAGTTAAACAGCGTGTTATCAACTGTCCGCGTAGCTCAGTCGGGAAGACGTTAGATTGCAAAGCGAGAGGTCTCGGGTTCGAAACTCAAAATTTTCACAATTTTTTTTTTTTTTTGACATTTATCAGAAAAAAAAGAAAATCAAATTAAATTGGTATATATAAATTATAAATTTCTATAAAGAAAGAAAAGATAAATAATAGATATCAGTACAAGTGGCGGTACTATATAAAAACGGAAATAAGAGAAGTTCGAATAAATTAAGTTAAAACTGAAAGAGTGAAAAGCAAAGTGAATACAGGAGCAAGCTAAAACTGAAAAAATAAAAATACAGAATTGTGATAGTAGAAATAAGTGAAAACTGAAAGAGTGAATAGTATTGTTAAAGGAGAAGCGAAAGGAATAGTATTGTAAAAGGAGAAGTGCAGCGAAAGGAATAGCATTGTTAAAGGAGATATGCAGCGAAAGGAATAGATTTGTTAAAGGAGAAGTGAAGTGACAAGAGAAATATAGTCAAAGGAGAAGCAAAGTGAAAGTTGAAGTATAGTTAAAGGAGAAATATAGTGAAAGTTGAAGTATAGTTAAAGGAGAAGTACAGTGAAAGGAGAAGTACATGTATAGTGAAAATTTAAGTATAGTTAAAGGAGAAGTATAGTGAAAGGAGAAGTACAATAAAAGTTGAAGTATAGTTAAAGGAGAAGTACAGTGAAAGAAGTATAGTTTAAGGAGAAGTATTGTGAAAGAAGTATAGTTAAAGGAGAAGTACAGTGAAAGAAGTATAGTTAAAGGAGAAGTATTGTGAAAGAAGTATAGTTAAAGGGGAAGTACTGTGAAAGAAGTATAGTTAAAGTAGAGGTACAGTGAACGAAGTATAGTTAAAGGAAAAATACAGTGAAAGAAGTATAGTTAAAGGAGAAGTATTGTGAAAGAAGTATAGTTAAAGGAGAAGTACTGTTAAAGAAGTATAGTTAAAGGAGAAGTACTGTGACAGAAGTATAGTTAAAGGAGAAGTACACTGAAAGAAGTATAGTTAAAGGAGAAATACTGTGACAGAAGTATAGTTAAAGGAGAAGTACTGTGAAAAGAAATATAGTTAAAGGAGAAGTACAGTTAAAGGAGAGGTATAGTGAAATATAGTGAAGAAAAAAGTGAAAGGTAAAATAAAATAAATAGTAGACGGTTAGAAGATTAGAATACTGAAAAAAATAAACTTAGAATATTGTGGATTGAAATAGAAGACGTTACTTTGAAGTTGAGCAATTTTATTGTGGAAGGAAAGCTTCTGTAAAACATGGCTGAAGGTATCTCACCGAGAAGACTAAGAAAAACCACACACGACGTACGGCGACAAAGTGAAAGTATGGAAAGACAGAGACAAACGGAGAGAGAAATTAGGACATTAGAGAAACAGATAAAGGAACAGCAACTAAAGAGTTTACAGCATCAACAAGAAATGATCCGATATGGAAGAATGAGAACCTCAGCATCTGAACAAACGGATAGAAATGTTACCAATATTGAGGAGTTACAACAAGAAGGCAAGCAAAAATTTAGAAACTTCGATCAACAAAATGGTAACCACCTCGATAGCCTAGTGGTAGAGCGTCCGCTTCGAGTGTGGGAGGTCGTGGGTTCGATCCCCGGCCGCGTCATACCAAAGACGTGAAAAAATGGTACCAGCAGCTCCCTTGCTTGGCGCTCAGCATTAAAAGGGAAACTGGCCTCTTCTCTCATACCCTCGTGGCGATGGATACCATCAGGAATGAGGTGTCGAGAGTGATTAATATAAGTTGTAGAACTTCCTTCACAATCGACCTAAAATAAATTATGTATAAACTAACAAAATGGTACTCAAAGAGGAGAAAATCAAGATGACGTACCATCTTCACAAGGCCAAATACAGGAGGAAAGATATATGTTCAAGGAGCCAGTAATAGATGTTTCAGAAATAGCATTCTCACCACAAGTGGAATAATTAGATAAGAGAATTTCCTCATATAATCGGGCAATATATTCCACTCCTGACAGAAGGGTTCCAACTTCGGAACATAATCCGAAAATACAAACAGATATAGCTAGATTAAAGCTAAATGATAAACGTGACAGAGAAAAATGGCAGTCCATGAGTTTCGACACAGGGTTTTCGAAACACAGAACTAGCCATCCATTGAAAGAACAACCATTATATAAAGAAAGTGAGCTGGAGGGAAACATGAGAGAAAAATGGTTCATCAAAGAAGAGAGTACTCTTGACATTGCGGATAAACAAGATGCTTAGACAAAGTGGAAACACAATCAATTAGAGATAGATAGCCAGACATATGCTAAAAAGCAAGGTTATAGTGATGATTGGGGTGGAAAACAGGAGGACAAAAGTGAAACGACTGAGTTGATAGAGCAAGAAGAAAGGAAATTATTGGTGATAAGGCAAAGGAGAAAGGAATTGCAAGGATTACAAGGATACGAATTCAAAAAATAGAAAGACAGAAGCAGTTACTAGAACAGTATGAAATTCGTGAAAGGGAACTAGCATTAAGAGAACAAAATTTAGATAAATATGAACAAGAGCTAGAGACAAAGCTAAAATTTACAACAAGTAACAGGTATAAGAGAGACAGAGAATAGAGATATGAATAAAAGCAACAGTATTGCTTTGCTCTTGAAAAGGAAAGAAGATGAAATGCGAAAACGGGAAGAAGCACTGAATAATAGACAGAAAGAATTAGAAGATAGAGAAACTTTGTTTAAGACAAGATACACTCTGTTGAAGGAACTTCGGCATATTCCAACAGAAAAAAGATACGAGTAAACATAAAGATACAACACAAAATACAGAAGTAAAGAAGAAGATAACAGAACATGAAAAAGAACCAGAAAGGAAAGAACTTGAGGACGTAAATCCCAAAATAACAAAGAAGAGGACATACATACATTTGGTCCTAAACTTAACATCAGTCAGTTTTCCGGAGCAGATCCGAAACCAAAATCTGAGTCTTCTTTCGAAGAATGGAAGCGAGAAATAGAAAGTGTTATTGCTGCAAGATTATACAAAGAACATGTAATAGCATAAGCCATTAGACACTCCTTGAAGGGGCAAGCAAAGAAAGCACTTATAAATCTACATCCATCTGCTTCACCAATAGAAATTGTTGCTCGTGTAGAAGACATTTTTGGTGATTTATCCAGTCAGCAATTCATATATACTGAGTTCTACACAGCAGAACAGAAACCTGACGAATCCATCGCTGAATGGGGTCTTCACCTAGAAGAAATCCTTCTTCTTGCTTCCAACAAACGTCAAATACCTGAAAAAGAAAGAAATGCCATGTTAAAAGATAAATTTTGGGGGTCGTTATATAATCAAGAAATTAAAAATGCAACGAGAAATAGCTTTGAAAGCAGTGACAGTTTTAAAGTCTTGAGACGGAAGGCAAGAGCTGAAGAAAATGAAATGAAGCTAACAAAACAACGGAAACACATTCTGAAACCAAACCTGCTACGTCCAGTGAAACGGAAAAGAGTGAAGATATGTTGGCTAAGTTGATGAGAAAGATGGAAGACTTTGAAAAGAAATTGTAGGAAATTTAAGAAGACAAACAAAAACAAGATACTTCGGGTAACAAATATAACAGATACGGAGGCTCATCGAGTTTCAATAGAGGCAGAGGACATTATTACGGTGGCTATAGGGGAGGTTATAGATATGATAACAACACACCCCAAAACCAAGGCAACAAGAAAGAAGGGGAATCTTCAAAGGAAAACATAGACAAAATTGAAAAGAAGAATTTAAACGACCAGGTGTCTCCATTGAAGGGCAATTGGCAGACAAAACAAACGAAAGCCCTAATGAAACAATCAACATATTTGAAAGACTGATTGGTCATGCCAATGAAACATCAGTGGTCATTGATAATGTCAAAACAACATGCATTTGTGATACAGGATCAATGATAACCACCATTTGTGAAGATTTCTATGAAAATCTAGACCCAAAACCAGAGTTACATTACCTTAGAGATTTTGTAATTAACTTACCTGATGCAAATAGTCTGCCGTATTCTGGTTACATAGAAGCAATAGTTAAAGTTCCTGGATTATCGGACATTGACTTACCTGTACCGATTTTAATTGTTCTCAATACAGAATACAACTTAACAGTACCAGTAATAGTAGGCACCAATGTTTTACGGTATCTTCGAGAGACACCAAGAGATTCCATACCAGAACAGTGGAAGTCAGCAGTAGAAAATCTTGTTGAAACACCTGTAGTTGGAAAAGTTAAATCTGCAAGTAAGAAAGATGTAGTTTTAAAGCCATACGAAACAAAAGTTATCGCGGGTTTTATTCGGAAGAACTTCGATGTGGAATCAGCCGTTACAGAATCTTCTGATGAGGCGTCTTCAAGAATAGGCATATGTCCTAGGGTCGTACAGCTAAACAGATCAGGAATCAGAGCTAAAATACCTGTTAAATTATTTAACATGTCTGCAAAGGCAGTTAGAATATCACCTAAATCTGCTCTGTGTAATCTGGAACAAGTGAAACTTCTGCGGAGCTGGAATCCATCTGAAAATAGAAAAACAGTACAATTAGAGAGCAATAAAGAAAACATATCAGAAGAGGAAAAGGTAGAGACTTTTGTACAAGATATTAAAGTGGACTTAGACAACGTTCCTAAAGATCATCTTCCACAAGTCAAAAAGTTGTTTTACAAATGGAAAGATGTATTTTCTTCGGGACCTTTGGACATAGGAAGAAGAAATTGCGTTGAGCACGAAATACATTTAGAAGATGAGATACCTTTTAAAGAACCGTATCGACCAATACCACCTGGTCTTATAGAAGAAGTTCGAGAACACATTCAAGAGATGTTAGCACTTGGAGCTATTAGACCATCCCAGAGTCTATACTCATCCAACGTAGTTATTGTAAGAAAAAAACCCAACACTATTAGATTCTGTATCGATTACTGAAAATTGAATAATCGAACCAGAAAAGATGCCTACGCCATCCCGCGCATTGAAGATATCCTCCACTTATTATCCGGTTCGAAATACTTTTCAAAGTTAGATCTTAAGAGCGGATATTGACAGGTTGAAATTAAGGAGGAAGATAAGTGTAAAACTGCCTTTCAAGCTGGAAACCTTGGTTTCTTCGAGGCAAACAGGATGCCTTTTGGACTAACAAACGCGCCAGCTACGTTTCAAAGATTGATGGAACGCTGCATGGGAGACTTGAACCTACGCCAATGCCTCATTTATTTGGATGATATAATTATCTACAGATCCACATTTGAAGAACATCTAAATCGACTAGAAGCAGTCTTTCAACGCTTACGAGAAAACAATCTTAAGCTCCAAGCAAATGTGAATTCTTTAAAAATTTAATATCTGACAAAGGCATTGGCACCGATCCTGATAAAGTAACTGCAGTAAACAACTGGACTATTCCAAAATCAATTAAGGAAGTCCGAAGTTTCCTTGGCTTCGCGGGTTACTACAGGAGGTTCATTCAAGGCTTCTCCAAACATGCCAGACCTTTGAATGACTTACTTCTAGGAGACAGTCCCAAGAAAACCAAAAACAATGAAAAAGAACAAGATCAAGAGAAAGTTTGAATGGGGACAGAAACGACAGCTAGCCTTCGAAACAATTAAAGAGAAGGTGTGTACAGCTCCAGTGTTAGCATACGCCGATTACGAAAAACCTTTTAAGTTGCACACATGTGCTTCAGGACTTGGACTTGGATCTGTCATCTACCAGGAATTGGACAGAAAAGTGCGAGTTGTGGCTTTCGCAAGTAGAAGTCTTCGACCAGCTGAGAAGAATTACTCCGCACACAAGCTTGAATTTCTTGCCTTAAAATGGGCAGTGACGGAGAAATTCCATGATTATCTCTATGGGTCGGAATGCTTCGTTTATACAGATAATAATGCCCTCACGTATTCCAAGACATCTGCGAAACTTGATGCCGCTGGCCAACGTTGGATAGCAGTCTTGCCAACTACAATCTTAAAATAGAATACAGAAGTGGCAAGAAAAACATCGACGCGGATGCGCTTTCAAGAAAGTTCTACACTCTGAAGAACCAGGCATAAATACAGAAGTTGTGAAGGCTCTTGCGATGGCTGCACAAGTCAACATCCCTATGGTTGAAACCATGTGTAATCCAGAGTCGATTCAAGAAAACCCGGATGATGTACCAGAAGTACCTGATGATATGATCATTGCATCAAGTCTGTCACAAAAAGACTGGTTTAAAGCACAACGAGACGACCATATTATCGCAGAAGTAATTAAGCACTTAAAGAATGGCACCAAACCGGCTTCTTCGACCTTTGGTACCGATGCGTCAGTCGTGTCCTGTTATCTGCGTGAATGGTCGAAACTAGTCTTACAACAAGGTGTTCTTTATAGAAGAACACCTATTTCCGGACATGAGCGTCTTCAGCTGGTCCTTCCTTCAACATTAAGGTCCGAGTTTTTCAGGCTTTACACACAGACTTGGGTCACCAAGGACGTGATAGAACGTTGTCTCTTTTCCGTGAACATTTCTTTTGGCCGGGGATGGAATCGTTTGTTGCAGCAAATGTCAGATCCTGTGACCGTTGCATAAGGAGAAAAGCCAGAAATGCTAAAGCACAGCTTGTACCAATACAGTCCACTTTCCCTATGGAAATCCTGTGCATTGATTTTCTTTCCCTTGAACGTTCCAAGGGCGGCTACGAGAATATTCTCGTAATGACAGACCATTTTAGGTGCCACGCACAGGCTTATCCAACACGAAACCAAACTGCAAAGACGACAGCTAAAATAATTTTTGACCAATTTGTAGTACATTACGGATTCTCAGCTCGTATCCATAATGATCAAGGCCAGTCATTTGAGGCTAACATAATAAAGGAACTTTGTAGCATAGCTGGGATCGACAAATCAAGAACAACACCATATCATCCTCAAGGAAATCCAGTAGAAAGATTCAATTCAACTCTTTTGCAAATGTTAGGGACTTTAACGGACAACAAGAAAGCTGACTGGAAGTCACATATTCCTACGCTGGTGCATGCATACAATGCAACCAAACATGACAGTACTGGCTACTCACCCTATTTCTTAATGTTCGGTCGCCACCCAAGACTAGCAATAGATGCCTTCTTAGCACTCCCGACAAACAGTAATGAGTCAACATCACACTTGGAATAAAGAAATAAACTTAAAGAACGCCTTCCAATCGCTTACGATACAGCTCGAAAAAGTTCCGAACATGCAGGAAAGATCAACAAACAGCTGTAAACCTTAGAGCCAGAAACCTAGTTTTAGTGCCAGGAGTTCTGGTCAGAAATGTATCAATCCGAGGCAAAAACAAGTTGGCTGATAAATGGGAATCAAATCCATACATTGTGATCAGTCAACCGGATCCAGATATACCAGACTGAGTGTTTGAGGTAAAGAGAGAAGGAAGCCGGTATAAAAAGATACGAACCCTTCACAGGAACCTTCTCGTTCCTTTCATGAGCATTGATTCAAACGTCCACGGAACAGCAGAAGAATCTGAAACTATGGATATCAACGAGGAAGCTGAAAAAGAAAAACATAAAAAAAACAAGTGAAAAACAAAGATACTTACCAAAACTCCTCAGCATCTCCAAACGATACTTACCAAGATTCCCCTGTGCCTGATACTGAGATTCCGAGATACATAATTCCTGCACGGAGACATAGGCAAAATATTCCAGATGAGGCATCAACGCTAGAAAGCCAAATGAACGAATCTGACAGTGAGGGTACACCACATATAAAAAGACCTCAACGACAAAGAAGGAAGCCCAATTGGATGAGAAACGGTGAATGGAGTCTATGATCATTTAGTGACTATAACAAGACTATAAAATATATGTGTATGTGAACTAGTAATATGAATTGAAAAAAAAAAAAACAGTCTAGAAGTGTACTGCGAATTATTGTAAATAGTTTTGTGTATTTGAAATTTGAGGTACATGCATTCTTCGTAACTGACGCATAGGATGCCTTATAATCGTCTTTTACTTGTTTCTTAAGTGGAGAAGTTATGAATAATTAAACATTTTGAAAAACAATGACAGCAACTGTTCTTGTGTTGGATTCATATTTTGAATTAAATGTAATCGGTGCACTTTAGATTTCTCAGGATTCCGTGGAAAGGTGAGAAAGCACGACAGATAACACAGTAAATGTTGGGGACAACATTTATTCGAGAGGGGGGAAATATGTCGCAGGTGTGATAGAACCCTATATAGATGTAAAACTAATCCTTTACTTATTTAGTAACACATATAAGATTGTCGCGACGTAGGCCGTATACTTACGACGTAGGCCGTATACTTACCCAATTTTTATGTATACTTACCTAGTCCATTCTTACACGTGTCCATACTTACCTGTGTCTGTATTTACCTATGTCTATACTTACCTTTATTCAATGAGAAATTCTTACGTGAGTCACCAAGATACATAGAAGCCTATAATTATTTCCTATATTTACCTATCAGTAGTAAGCCGTAACATATACAATAGATGACTAACGTGACTAACAAATTACCTGTCCTTTTACCTGTATCTGATTATCCCTTTGTTATGGTAATTATTTATTACTATACTTTTCAGCCAATCGTATCAACGTATTAGTTTACGATTATGTTTTGAAAATGTATAGTTGTTTGGTTTTTATAACCCAAATAAATTATATGTCATTATGATATAATATATTATTAAAGGGATATATTTTGTTACAGGTACGTCACTTTGCATATCTTCAATTGCATACAGCTCATTTAATTATGTTTTATGTATTTTGCATTTCTGAATAGATAATCATGTTCAAAGTATATTATAAGTAATCGTCGTCGGCCATGTTTGTTTACATTTGCTTATATATGAACGTATTAGTTTACGATGATGTTTTGAAAATGTATAGTTGTTTGGTTTTTATAACCGAAATAAATTATATGTCATTATGATATAATATATTAATAAAGGGATATATTTTGTTACAGTTACAGTCACTGAACATCCCCAGTCCCCAGATAATAATCACTCTACTGCTGAGACGAATCAGCATCCCTACTCAAACAATTAAGAGGGACGTAAGGCGCCTCAGCGACAAAAGCATAGTCTTGTGTGCGACACATCATCTCATGATGGCGAACATTTGTGCCAAGTTATTTCAGAATCCCTTAATGCATAAATAAGTTATGGCACGGACACGAAATATAGACCCTGCTTTACCTTTAAGTGTCACATTAAAGAGGAAAGGAAAACTATAAGACAAGCATTAACTACATACTGCCGATGTTTGTGTGTAAAGTTTGAGAGAGGCAGGTGTAACAGTATTCAAGTAATTGCGCGACTAAATTTGTGAGGACACACACACAATCAGACCGAACAGACAGACCGCATGGTGACACCTATATATCACCCTCCTTCAAACTTCGTTTGCGGGTTTAACTATTTGAAATACTACAGGAGCATAGGAAAAGGCGATATTTTATATATTAGTCAGTAGCAAACAGGCATACAGTCTTTTTTACGAAAGTCGCAAACATTAATTTTGTACAGTACTTAAGCAATCATGCATACAGTCAGGAATTCACACCGAAACTTCTTTCGTTGGCGGTTTTAAACAAATTTGGAGATTTAAGCAATGATTTTATTTGATTTTACCAAACTAGTATTGTTTCTTTATCCATGAAAAGGTGGGATTTACATGTAGATCATTCTTAAAGCAAGAAAATATGTACTTTTGACGCCGACAATGTACAATTTCTGGACAAAATCAGTGATTGATCGAGTTTTTTCGTCAAAATTTTACCTGTAATCAGATTAGCACATTAAATACAGAAATAAATCATGTCCAGCTTCCAATAAAGTTTAAATATACATAGCATCAAAGTATATCAATCACTTTTTTTTAAAATCGTATTTTTCAACTTTTAGCTGTCAGTTTATTGTTTTGATCAGTCGCAACAGGAAGAAGGGGAATACAGTCGTTTATAGGGTGTGACTACGTGACAGTTGAGTTAAAACACAACATGTAAAGTAAGTTTCGTTCTTGATCAAAAGAAGACAAATAGAAAGTCACAATGTATTCCTATTTTGTTTGCATTTCGAACAGTATAAAAAACTTTATCAAACATGCAAGTTAGTAAAACACGCCCAATTAGGCTGATTACCAATTTTAACTGGACTTGATCCTTCCTGATTCCAGATAGCTGAAAGCTTCAAGGTTTTACAAAAAAATTAGAAAAGAAGAATGCTTTTCATTTAATGAATCTATTGGTATATGATATTCATAAATCTTTTGAGAATGTCATTGATTTTGAAAAATAGTTCTGATTCATCTGTCTCCATTTTAATAATGTGAAAGTTTGACAAAAAAAATCTAAAGTGCCATTCCTGTTTGCACTGAATATACTGTTCAATCATGAAATAAAATTTACCTGAGCTATAATGGTGACTAGTTGCTTGCTTTTAATGTACAAAACCATGAGAAAAAATGTCTGGATAATCCCACTGTACACACTCGTTAAAAGCATGTTTTTATTTTTTTAATTTCAATCTTTTTGTTTCTTTCTTAGCTAAAATGGGCATGGTATTGCGTTTGCTACTTTCCCCTGATTTGTACATCTGTGAAAATACACGTTGTATCCTTTATTAAATAAATGTACAAATTCCGCTCCCCGTTTATAACTTTTACTGTTCGTAGGCATTTCTAGCCTACCCCGATGCTGACTTTGGATGTTATACGACGATAAAATCCCGGGGGTTTCTCAAATGCATTATATCTTTTTTTGTCATAGGGTGGATTTGTATAGTTTGACTCTGTTAGCATCTTTATGTTGAATAGGTCTATAAATGAAATGTATATTCCAACATGTCAGTCATTTGTTATCCTAAAGTAACCCGTTGTAAAAGTTTAAATGTCAGCTGAATTAACTATATATATTTTATCAATTTAACTTTTAAAATACACCGTTCCTGCTTACATGCTTATAGCAGGAAAAATTAATTGGTAAAGTATATAGTTAATCCAGCTGACTACCAAACATTGCCGAGATATGACAGATACATTAAAACGTTGGATAAGAAGTGCTCAAATCAGACAGCGTTTTTATAGTGTACGCCGCCAGCCATAGGTGATCGCATAATACGTCCCGTTTCGAAATGATTTTGATATCATTCATCCTTTAGTATAGCCGTTTTTACATTTTCTCACCATAACAAAACTAAATGCTGTTGAAAAATATTCTGACACCAGACATAAAGCCATACTTAACATACTTTACAAATGCAAAATGTTAAGTGATCATGCTTTTTATAATTATCTAAAGGCTGAAACGCACCTTGAACTGGATCACACCGGCCCACCCACTCCAATCATCTAATCCTTGAACCCTCCTTCTCTGGAAAATGGAATGAATATTTGTATTTACGAGTTATGTTGACAATAGGTTGGGTGGGCTGAATGACGTTTGTTTACGTTTGAAATTAACTGAATTATAACAGCTAAAAGTGTACTCACATTTCTCGAAATGTCCAGTATCATGTCACATGTAATAGCCAGGACAGCTGATTGTTTACTATAATGATTATTAATAACTTTCATGTTTGGTGACGATTCAAGGAATAATAATAATGATGATAATAATAACAATAATAATAATAAATGGTGTACTAATTGTCAAAGTAATGTCATGTGTAATAACCAGATTAACCATAGAGCAATGAACAAAATGAACTTATCGTTTTAAAATGAAAACATTTTCTGTTAAACTTCTTCGATTCTTCTTTCAAACGTGCCTGTTTTGTCTGTCATCATCTGTTTTTCATCTTCAATTTTCAGTTCAAACTCACTGGTTCTATTTTTAATTGTTTGTTCTGCTTTTTTAAGTTTATTTATGACCAGTTCTTCAAATTCATTGTTTACGTTTCTTATGAGCTGTTTTTCCGATGACAAAGTCTTCAGCGCACCAAGCACATACCTTTTCATTTCACTGTTTTGTTTTTCTTTCTTTATCTCGGCTTGTTTAAATTTATCATTGATTTTTTTTACCCTAACTGCTGCCATTATTTCTTGAACATATATATCTACTTTTTTTGTTATTTTTTCTTCTAGACTTGAAAATTTACCATCCATTTCTGTCCTGTAAGTCTCAAACAATTGCTTAGCTTCAGTGCACTCTTCAACATCACGAGCTCGTCCAGCTTTTTCGGATATTTCGTTAATGTCACTTCTCAAATTCCTTATACCGAAGTGGACATTGTCCATCTTGCTTGATAAAATGTCCTACACTGTGTCAGCCGTGTATTCAGATGAACTCGAGGACAACGAAAGTCTACACAAAAATACGGCAAAATGAACTTGCGCCATTATGAGTTAATGTTACCTCTGCTGTGCACGATATCTCACAAAAGTTTTACGTAAGTCAGACATCTTCCCAATATTAAGCATACATTTCTTCACTGCTTTGCTGGTCAAATCTCGATTCATGAACTGCAGACAAACGATGAAACCCACTCAAATGTTCATAACTTTAACACGAGGCACAAACTTCACCCTTACTGCAGACTGAATTCTTCTCGTTAAAAAAAGAAACAGAAAAAAAATCTTTTATATGAACATGAATTTTACATCTGGCACCGTTCCGAATTCACAACATTTAAATTAGAACAGCCTTGAACGCATTCTCATTCATTTTGTCAATATCTTAGAGAGTAAAGCACATGCATATTTCTAGGTAACATTTTAATGAAACAAATCAGAAACAACTTGATAGGAAACTGTAATTACCTAGTAACTATTTAAAGTTTATCAACACGTCTATATTATCTGTTACAAGATTTGTGGAGATTTTCTTCTCTAAAGATTGCTTTATCTAATAGCACTTTAACCCTTACCATGCTCTGCACTGTTCGCCATTAAGCCAGATACATTTGGTAAACATCCCTTTTTAACAGTTAATGGTACTGTCCTGATAGACGGGCAAGTTTAGTACAGAAATTTAGTCTTATTCACACACGGTAAACAGTAAAAAACATCGATACAAAATTCACATCATCTAATGACGACATATATAACCATGTTGCAATACATAATGCAAAAAAAATATTCGTCTATTTAACTACTGCATATGTACAATAATGACAATTAACTACAGAAAATAAAATGATTTGACAAATACGTTGTTGATTAGAAACAATTTGATTTATTTCTGTTAATGTAAAGAGTGTAAATGGAAGAAAAGAGGAACCAATTAAATAGAAATCATTCGGAAACAACCACATCCTCATGACAATGTGTTTTCAATTATTGCAATTAGTGAACTGCGGGAAAAAATCTTCATTCCATGAAACATGGGTGATTCATAACAAGAACGTTATACAAAAAAGCCACACTCGATGACAACTAGTTCAACCATGTTAAGCAATTTTAATGCTTTCTCATATTTTCTAGGCAACAATAAAAAAAAGAATATATGTTATTTGTCTCGCAAGAAGAGCTTTTTTTTATTAATAGGTAACACTGTATGACAGATTGCGTAGACAACCAAGACATAGGAATATAAGCATAATTGTTTTCTTTGTTGTTCTTTTTTTTCTGGCGGGGTAGGGGTAGGGGTAGGGGAGGGGTACTTTTTGTTTGTTTGTTTTGTTTGTTTTGGGTTAAACGCCGTTTTTCAACAGTATTTCAGTCATGTAACGGCGGGCAGTTAACCTAACCAGTGTTCCTGGATTCTGTACCAGTACAAACCTGTTCTCCGCAAGTAACTGCCAACTTCCCCACATGAATCAGAGGTGGAAGACTTATGATTTCAGACACAATGTCGTTTATCAAATAGTCACGGAGAACATACGCCCCGCCCGAGGATCGAACTCACGACCCCGCGATCCGTAGACCGACGCTCTGGAGGGGCACCTAGCATCCATCATAAATTGAAAACAGGTATGGCTTGTTTCAGGGAACTAGATCTAGTAGGCTTTCCGTAGTACAAACTATATATTAGCATATTTATTTTGCTTTTCTCGAATATAAGCTATACACTAGTAACTACATTGTATCATTACACATAGTACTTTAAAGCAGCCTGAAATTTCTTGACGATTGCCAATGTGACATCGTAAAATGTTACGTACAAGTATGATTTTTTTTTATTGGATGCATAGTACATTTGTACTGTATTTAACTTGAATATTTTTCATTACCTAACATGAACAGATTTAATCAAACCAAACCGAACCTGATGTTATTTGGCTTGGTTGCGTTTTAGGCTCCAAAACGATCTTCTTTTAAATTCTGTTTCTATCTTCTCATAGATTTCATTCATACCATGTTGAGTCCAAAAATTCGGGACATAGCTCACAATCACTGGTGATTAACTAATTTTAGTCCTTGCCTTTCGTTCTTCTTCTATCTATTAATTGATTTTATCTCATGATTTCTCCTGTGGAAAGTGATATTAATCAGCATGTAGTAACAGGAGGTCAGCACTATTTGAACTTGGATTTAGTTTCATGTTTTAATCTAGTCTGGCCAGTTATAACAAGAACGTTAATATCTTCCCCATGGTTTTTATCGCACACGGAAAAATATAGAAAGGAAAAAGTCTGACTTGCAGTAAATCATCCTCAATTTCAGTCTTGTCTTTAATCATAAGAAAGCAATATACGGGTATTTTTTTCT
>NW_026463361.1:0-65650 GCF_021730395.1 Mercenaria mercenaria
CAGTCTTCTTTGGGTTAAAGTTTACCAACCAAGTGTAAGCTCCCAGTTTGAGGTAGTTAATAAATCAGAGGTTAGAGTACGTGCAGCGGAGAGATCCTCTGCTACCGGAAAGAAACTCGTGTCGTCGGCGAAGAGATTGATGTCGGCCTGTATATCGATGACAATGTCATTTATTAACGTCAAAAACAAAAGGGGACCTGAGATTGATCCCTGTGGTACCCCGGCATCAGTTGCATTCCATTTGGATTGAGCACCTGGTAAGACAACAGATTGTCTTCGACCAGAGAGAAAACTAGGAGAGTAGCCAACCATTTATGCTCACTCGTTGTTTTGTGGTCGAGTCACCTGATTTCTGATTTTTGAAGAGTTAGTGTGGGATCTCCGTGGCCGAGTGGTTAAAGTCGCTGACTTCAAATCACTTGCCTCCATCGATGTGGGTTCGAGCCCCACTTGGAGCGTAGAATTCTTTATGTGAGGAAGGCGTCCAGCTGGCTTACGGAAGGTCAGTGGTTCTACCCAGGTGCACCTGGGGTCTTCCTCCACCATCAAAGCTGGAAAGGCGACATATGACCTATAATTATGTCGGTGCAACATTTAACCAAACAAAATAAAAATAAATGAGAAGTTAAGAGATTTTGAAATGTAAGATTGTTTGACAACAATTCTTTCAAATACCTTTCCAACTGTAAAGAGAAAAGAGACAGGGCGATAGTTTCCTTGGACAGATCGATCTCCAGCCTTAAAGATTGGTGTGACAAAAGCTTTCTTCTAAGAGTCGGGAAATTCAGATGACGTAAGCGATTGGTTAAAGAGATCTGCAAGAGTTGGCGACACTTCAATACAGAGCTCTTTAAGGATTCTGTTGTTGATACAATCAGGATCAGAGGCTTTGCAAAGACGTATTGATTTCAAGACAAGCATGACTTCGTCAGAAGATATTTGAAAAAAAGCTATTGTGGAAGGAGCATGCGTGTCTGCATATAGCACAGGAGCTAAGTTCTCTGGCCCATTAAGAAGGGTTTGGTCTCATAAGTAGTCATTGAATATATCCGCTGTCGAGTTTTCAACCTCAGCAATGGCATTGCTGTCTTGAAGGGGAGGAATAGAAGAAGTTGAAGGTTTGAATAACGATTTAAGACAGGTCCACCAGGATTTTGTTTTGAACTGTGTTATGTTGTTTTAAGATTACTTGCAAGCTTGTGCTTATTCCTCAGATTGTCTGATAATGTTTGTTAATTTATTGCGAAATGTTCTGAATTTCAACCAGTCATTTTCTGTATTTGTGCGTTTTTTTTCTGTAATATCTACGTCTTTTTAGATACGTTTTTCTCAAGTCTAGAGGGAACCAGCGTGGGTCATTGTGACACCTTTGTTTGGAATGCATGTTTTGGAAATGCTAGTTACGATGACTATTACGTTTTTTTGTATATTTGTTTATGTTTGTGTGTGTAAGATCTTACTAATTTGTGTTTGCTGCTTGTTCTCGCAAGAGTTCATGGTTGCCTTTGTCAGATAGCCATATGTGTCGCTTAGGCTGATGAGCTTTTGGGTTGTTAAATCTAAGAAGACCAAAGATGGGACAATGGAAACGAATTTGTTAGTCAAAGCAAGCTTCATAGACCACGACACGTAAACAATTCTTTGATCTGATGCAAGAACGATGTCGATAAGTGAACAGGCATTTTCAGTAAAGTGTGTTGGATCTGATATACTGTGTTTGAGAAAGACGCTGACAAAAACTGCTGATCTTACTAGATGCATCTGGGTTCAGCTTGTTGATGTTCAAATAACCAGTAACGATAATATCTAGTATAACTTATCTACTGCAAGATGTATAGAGTCTTCGACAAGAGAATGGTCAGCAGCTGTGGTGTTTGGTGGACTATAGAATGTGCCGAACAGATGGGTTTAGTGTTTGTGATAATTTCAACCCAAATGCATTCGACGCCAAGAATTTCAAGGTCAGATCGTCACTTGTATAAACGATCATTTTCACATATAGGAGAACTCCACCATGGCTATCCCCAAGGCGGTCATTCCTTTCAGGTCGTGGAAGCCATCAAATAGAAGTTCATTGGTAGGATCCGGAGTTGATGTATTGAGCCATGTTTCAGAGAATGATAAGAGTGTCGAAATCCTTGAATTCAGAATAGAGAATGTCGAGTTTGTGTTTAGTGCTCCAAACATTATAATACATAAAAAAGTGAGAATATATGTCTACTATATCGACGTCGGAACTCGAAAAGTTTGAGGTAGTAGATATTGATCTGCTGCTGGCTGTGCCAGGATTCGGATGCACATTGTATATCCTCAATATTTTGTAAAAATATATTTCAATTTACTTGAAGATAAAATATACTATGTTCTTATCTATTCTGCATAAAATTAGGATCATGCCTATAGAATTAAAATATACTGTTCAATCAGTTTGTATACTAGTAGTATGATTTTTAATTTTCGGCGGCCATATTGTCGTCAATTTTGAATTTTTGCAATTTGCCCAGCAATTGGATTCTGGCATCAACAGGTTTTTGAAACTTACGACTGTTAAACAAAATAAATGGATAGTTTGCGATTTGCACACCTATATGTATCTTAGGTGTCTTATTCCCCAATAGCGGTTCAGAAAAGTATATACTAGGAATTCTGACCGACGAATTTGCTGTCTCTCACTCCATTTGTCTGTCTTTAAAACAGTTATACCGGCTATTTTTTGCCCCTGCTCATTGTTTTCTTTAACTTATTTTATTTTATTTGACATAATTTGGCCCAAATGTTCATCCCATTGTTGTGTTTGTGTTGTTTACAAGTTACAGTCATGTGGTCGCTTTCAATTTTGCCATAGTCGCAACTCACAAAGAATTATTTCAGACAGGGTCAAGTGCCTAGATGGAGCAACCAACCTTCTGTTTTGATTGGTGCATAGTCATTTTGAAAGGAGTGGCATCGTGTTATAAGATACTAAGTAAATAACGATTTGTCTCCTTATAAAACATTTTTATTTGTTCTTTTTCAAAAGATCTGTGAACGTCGTCGTGCAAACATATATACGTAGAGCAAATGCATACTTGTTTGCGATATATGTTATTACTTAATAGCTCATAATACGGTGGTCACTTCGTTCAAAACAGCTATGGACCAATCAAACCAAACTAACGTAGATAGACAATATGATTTGAATTTACAGATAGAAGCCTTTTGTGCCAGTTTAAAATTACAGTTGTTGACTAGTTGATTCAAAATGACTGATTTGGAAATAAATTACTATCATATGGTTTAAACGTCGGCAATTTTAAATAATTCAAGAAGCATGTAAAGACGCCACAAGTAACTATATTAATTGAACTTGACATAGATGTCATAGTGAAACATATTCTTAAACGTTAGGTAGACAGTAAGCGCGGAAAAATGACATATTCAGTTCTAACAACCAGGTTAAAAAGTCTCCAGTATACCTAAAACGGTATCTGTAACATGCGTAAATGTAAAGTTAGGGGCTAGAGTGCGTGTAAGGGAGCTTGCATTTCCACAACCGTCAACGAACAGGACGAATCAAACCAAGCCTGCAATATTTTCGGGCGTCCTGTTGTTTTCCACAATAAAGCAATATTCGTATACAATTACTTTTAACGCTTCTCTAACTGTCTCAGATGTTTTTATTATTAATTTACTACACTTGCGTCTATATACCATATTATCTTGTACTTTTTAACTGACTTGACGTATCAGCAACAATATTTAAATTGTTATAGCCTTTAATCACAGTACAAAAATTCAATTAAATTTTTGTCATAGTTTCAACGTTACCGCATATTTAATCTTTAGATTTTAAATGTACATTTCATTGCAAATGCGTTTGACAATTTGCCCTTATTAGGGTAATCTCAATGATAATTCAGCTGTTATATTGAATCATCTCTACGGTTTAATCCTTACAAATAATTATTCTAGATATTAGAGATGAAACTTGGGCGTTTCAACCGCCCTGCAGATATTATGCTTTGAAATATCCGCATTCCATTTACTGTGGTGTTCTATTGTGTTTCAGTAACAGCTGTCATCTACGGATATTAAATTGCTGTTATGCTGTTAAACGTAATCATTATATTGTAAACCTGACATTTTTTCATGCGAAATATTATCTCACCGGTACATTTTCTCGGTCAAATTATGCTTTCATTAAAACTTTTTCCTTTTTCAAATTCCTGCTGCGAGTGTCAAAACATATATAAGAATTTTGAACATATTTGTAAGATTTATTTTAATAATCGTACGCGTATATTGGAAGATCGACTTTTCATTATCGGTAACTTTGAAAGCTATTTATATATATTATTTTTGTTTTACTAAGATTATAATAAATATGTAAAGTCATAAAGTAATATATGGGCTGAAAGACACTATGTTCATACCTTTCTCAAGTTCAATCGATAAAATATGGGGTGGAGACCTAGGAGTGAAGCCATGGAGTGGAGTCATGGAGTGAGATTTTGGAGTCAAATTGAATATGGTTTTTTATTCAAAGTTTGAAAAGTTATTAAGATTAATAGCAGTGGTATTACTGGTGAAATTTTACAAAACGAAATACAATTATGATTAATGTATGTTGCTTTTGCTGTTGCAAACTATGGTAAGAATAGTCATTGTTCGTCAAAAAAAAATCAAATTTGATATAAAGTGAGACTGTTATAGTTTGATTATGGGAATGATGATTTTTTGTTTTATATAATAATGTTTACAACAAAAATATTGTTTGTTATTCTTGTCTTTAGGTTGAAAATGTATATCACCAGTTATATGACCAACATCATTATCGTTATCATTGATATCCTGAAAACTCCCTCATTATTTTTAACAATAATACGAATACCTCCATCTCTGTAGTCATCATCAACAACAATAACAACAACAAACCGTTATCTTCCGACCACATCCGTTTTTCACCTTGTTCATCAGCAAAACATTACTAGAACAAACGATGATAATGATCGGCGTGAAGTTGGCAGTACAGCTGTAGCAGCAGTAGAAGCAGTTAACTGCCAGCAGTTACAGCAGTTAACTGCTCCTACTGCCAGCAGTTACAGCAGTTAACTGCTCCTACTGCCAGCAATTACAGCAGTTCATTGCGTGTCGCAGTTATCTACCAGCAGTTACAGCAGTTGATCGCGTGTACTAATTAACACCAGTTAACTGCTACCACTGCCAGCAGTTACAACCATTAATAAAGCTGTATTACCAGTTAGATGATGAGAATGGCATAAGGCTTTTATTTTGTCAGTGTCCTATATATAATACTGCCAGCAGTTAAATTGTGTTTCTAAAATCAGTTTTACCAGTTTCCTTCAGATGTATAATAGGCCGTCAAACCTACTCTTCCCGCCGCTTAACATTTGTCCGTATCGTTTATAGATCATTGAAGCACTGTAGGACAATATTCGTAACAGATCGCATTTGTAACAGGTGTTACAAATGAGATCGCATATGTAACAGAAATCAAGCACATTTGTAACAATTTTTGAGACAAATGTGATCGATGCCGATTTTTTATGTGACATCTGATCACATTTGTCACATGTCATTTTCAATCGACAAAATGAACAAAAAACTGCGTTTTTACACCTGAAACACATTTGTAACATGTTTTAGCTCACTTGTACGAAGTGACAAAGTGAGCTATTGTGATCATCATTTGTACGTAGTCCGTCGTACGACCGTCCGTCCGTTCACATTTTTCTTGTGAATACGATAGAGACAATACTTATTATTTGATTTTGACAAAATAGAGAAAAGTGGAAACTTCACAGGTCGCTCAACACGACAAAAACGAAAATGTTGCAGGCTCGGTTTGATTGAGCCTGTTCATGGACGGTAGTGGAAATGCATGCTACCGTCCACGCCCTCTAGCCCCGGGTTGAGCAGAACTCAACATTTACACATGCTAAAAGTACAAGAAACAATTTAGAGACATCCGCAGATGTATTCAAACGGCGGCCATCATGGAACCTTCAATGATATACGTGTTGAGGCGTGTAATTCCATGAAGAGCGGCGTTTGGTCCCCAGATAAAGTAAAGGGTTTGCCCCAAACGAGAAAACAATGGGCAGAACTAAACAAACTGGAATTTAGGAAGGGGATCTGAGGTTATGCAGCCTGCGTATCACAGGAACTGTCAAAAGACAAAATTAAAAAGCAGGCACCATATCCAAGGGGTGATTAAACAATACCCAAGGCTATGAAAGCGGGAGCATTGGAACCACCCAGGCCGAAATGATCATGTTGAGAAACTAAACAGTACCAATAACACGACATAAAAGTCGTGCCGAACAATCTTGCACAGAACGTGTATATATTTATGATATCTCGGTTCCTTTCAAAAACCAGCCATATCACCTTATTTGTCTTGGAGTTATTGTCCCAGAGATGGCAATAATTACTGATTTAAGCCTTGTGAACGCGATAGAGACCACATTTTTTTTACTAAACTTGCACACAACTTATATATCTATAAGACCTCGGCTCCTTTCAAAAACAACCGTATTGCACCATTTTACCTGGAGTTACGGCCCCTTAATTGGCAAACAAATGCTGATTTTACCCTTGTCAACACAATGGAGATTATATTTATTATTTGATTTTTATCAAACTTATAAAGGATCTCACTTCCTTTAGAAACAGCCATATCGCGCCATTTGTCTCGGAGTAATGGCTGAAATGGCAAAATTTGCTTATTTTAGTAATGTGAACACAATAGAGACCATATTCATTATTTCATTTTGACCAGACTTGTGTAGAAGTTATATATCTATAAGATCTAGGTTCCTTGCGAAAACCAGCTATATAGCACCATTTGTCCTGGAGTTATGGCCCCTAAAATGACAAAATTTGCTGCCTTTAGCATTGTGAACATGACATAGATCATATTTATTATTTGATTTTGACCAAACTTGCATTGAAATTATATATCATTAAGATCTTGCTTTTTTCCTCGAAGAGTAGCCACATCATCCTATTTGTCTTAGAGTTATGGCCCCTGAAATGGCAAAAATCGCTGTATAGTGTAGTATTACTCATGTTAGCGATAGTGGGCCATGACGACCCTCTTGTTGATTAGAGGTCAGGTTAATATCTTGGTACTGGTTTGTTATCTGGCAATTAAACTTGGAAAGAATACCGTTATCATGATCTGTTCATAGTAGCGTGGTACTACATGTACATATCACTTATGAATTTCCCATATCGGTTTTGGTTTGTAAGATTTCATTTTTACTGAATGCATGAATATATGAATATGTATGGTTAAAGGGGAAGATGCACACAACATGCTATCCCTGTTCAACTTTTGTAGGTAGTATCGCTTCAACAACAAATAAAATGCACTAAAAACAAGACCAAGGCAGTCTCAACATAAAAAAGTCTTGTAAAAGCTTGTTTTCGTAAACACCGGGTATATATACATTTGTGTATACTTTTGAATAGTGACTAGCCTGACTATTCGAAGACTGCTCATGGCTATTGTTCTGATCCTGATGTCGTACGCGTGCGCGGGATCGCTGCTAGATTGGTTTTTCGTTTTGTTTATCTTTGTCAATTCGCATTGCTTTGAACATCAAAAATTAAAAAAATATATATATTGACGACAATGGATACATCAAATGAAATATGTCCTATTCAAAACGACGACGTGAACTTTATTGGATTATATTTACTAAGAGAGTTTTCTTGCCAGGCCTGGTGTCTGCATTCGTATGGCACTCTTATTTTGTATCTCTATAGGAGCGGCACAAGTAACTCCATCGTTTAGGGTGGTGCAGTGGATAGTTTTGCAAATTGCGAAACCGGAAGAGCCTGTTGAATTCCCAGTCAGGGCCAGAATTTCCAGAGATAGTGTGTCTCTCATCCACCCAGTTAAGACTTCATGTGTATCGGTGCGTTTTACCAGGCCCGTAAACGATTGTAAGAGTGTAAACTCGTATATGAGCCAGGGTATAATTTCAAATAATATTAATGGGAGGAACTTACCATCGACTAGAGAGTGTCGAGGGATACACGTTCGAGACCGGGTGATAACTACACGTATCTGTTGCGATTTTCGCCTATCGGTGCTGTTTCAAGCTGGGAAGTTGTTTGTTACTAACATATAGATACTGTTGTACTGATTTTGATATTTTTTACATTTTTATCATCATTATCATCATCATCATCGTCATCATCATAATCATCATCATCATCTTGGACTAGTCCGTTCTAGGATCAATGGTAAGAATATTTGCCCGAAACTGTATTTACTTAAATACTGTTGAAAACAGGCGCGCTGAATCCAACAAACAAACATTAATGGTGATTATTTGTACCAAGGTATTTGAAAATCTGACTAAAGCGAGTTATGATCCGGACACAAACGTATATATTACAGCAAAATAACAAAACAAATCTAAGTTCAAAGCTGTGACCATGATTTTGTATATAGCAACATGGATCATGATCGCAACAAACCTTCTATCCGTGCTGATCATTTGTACCAAGTAATTTGAAAATCTGACAATGCATGGGCAAGTTATACCAAGGACAAGAACCTATATATAACTACACGAACGTACAAACTTCGCTATTTCACGGCTATTTCCTTACATGCGAACTCAGTGGGGTGAGGGTAATTAAAAACTAAGATGTATTTTCTTAAATTTTCATAGACATTAGTTCACAGCATGCACAAGGTCGGGCCCTCCTAGACTGACTTAAGGCTAACGACTCCGTCCATGACAAATTGTATATAATTTGTCCCAGGACATAGCAACTTCCTTCCTGTTTGTCACCTAACTTGAGACAGCTCTGGATAACGAAAGATAGCTACAAATGTATGTCGCCACAGGGTTCAAACCAGTGACCTGAGCATGTGGGTCTACATTTCAGCTAGTCGAGGTAACAGTAGACGTAGCTGAATTTGTAATCATATTATAGTGGTAGTGGCAGTGGATGCAGAAATGATAATAAAAATTGAGCCAAGTCACGGGAAAATTGGCATTCGGACATTTTTGTGAATTTCCGGAAACTCTATATTAAGGCTGACCTGGCATTTATGCATCTGAATTAGGGTCAGAAAACTTCATATTCAGGTAGAATAAGCCTTCTTTGAAATAACAGCGAACGGTGTGGGCTATGATCAGGCTGCGCAAATGCACAGGCTGATCTGGGCCTACACTGGTTGCAAAGCCTCGAAGATTCCCGAAGACCCATTTTCTCATGATGCGGCTCAAATAATTTTATGACGTTTTTGACGTCGACGACGACGACGCTAACTTGTGATGGTGCTTATGGCAGTCATTTAATGATGTGGCGATGACAACCAACTGAGTGAACATTTGCAGTATAAAACTCAACATGATACATATGTGCTTCTCATGTCAACCCCCATGTTGGACAAACATATTCGTAACACATTTTACCTGTTACGAATGCGATCGCATACGTACGAAATCTGTTACAAATGCGATCTGTTACGAATGTGATCCTACAAAGCACTCTTAATCTATTTATACCTTCAAACTTGTAAACCAAGTCTTGTGCGCATTCAGTTGTTCTTAATACATTTAATGTTATTGGATCGCGCACGTACAGCGTCCAATGATATCACTTTTTGTTACAAAATTACTCAATGGTCATTTCTTTTACGGACATTGCCGAAGATTTGTTATGTTCTGTTGCTAAGTGTTACGTCCAATGATTTCACATCTTTGCTTCTTCCACGATAATGAGGCGGGAAAAGTGCCGAGTCGAGATTCAAACACACCTCAGCCCGTTACAGATGTTATCGCCAGCAGGTAAATGATGTTTCTACGACCAGCTTTGTCATTTCTTTGGGTATGTCACTGCCAGCAATTACATATTGTCACTTACTGCAGTTTTTGAAGTTTTCTATATGATATTGACAGTTGTTGAAATACGATTTTTTGAGTTTTTTGTTTTTATATTTCCTATAGCAGTTAAAGGACGATATCTGGTATCAGTGTCAGATAGATGTTGCTGCCGACAGTTACATGATGTTTCTACGATACGTTTCATACAGTTTCCATTATATGTTACTACAGGTAGTTAAATGATGTCAGCAATAAAATGATACATGTATTACGTATCGTCACCTTTCTTACCATTTTACTGCCAGCAGTTAAATTGTTTATGAGAACGTTTACCAGTCTCCTATATACGTAACTGCCAGAATTCAAATATAACTAAGAACAATTTACCAGTTTCATATAGGTTAATGGCTTTATGAAAGCAGTTTACCAGGGTTTTTTTTATATCTGTTATTGCTAGCTAGCAGTTAACTGGTTTATATGAGCAGTTTAAAATTCACCTATTTGTAATACCAGCAGTTAAATGGTTTACAATTCTCATTTACAACCCTCTCTAAAATGGCCACCCGGTCCGATCCAAAACTCAAGGTCTGGGGCGGATCTGGGGCGCACAAACTGAAAAAAGTGAAAAATTCCGAAAATGACCTAAAACAAACTTTGATACCCGCTCACGACTGAACAAGTGTTTTCCCGGAATAGCCACTATGCCGGCCCCCCATAGACCGTCACCCTCTACAACGGCCACCCGGTCTCAATCCAAACTCAAGATCCCATAGGGACCTCCTATTAACTGCTGGAACGATTTTAGGCCACCCCGGATCCATCCCCGCCTCACACCTCGACCCGGGTTTCTCCCAAACAAGAGTTTTCCCGGAATGGCGGCCACCCGTGCCTGGTGGGGGACAACCCTCTCTACAATGGCCACCCGGTCTGATCCAAAACTCAAAGTCTTGGGCGGAGCTGGGACACCCAAACTGCTCAGTATTGCCAGATCTACATGATGTGATAGATGGACTCCTAATTTTTCGGAGCCAATTCGATTCCACCGCAAGCAACTTTTTGTTGATATTTGTTCCTATCTTCACTTCAATAATCATGAAAAATATCTCATTAAATATATATGCCTATTATATACACGTACTCTTTTTATTTAGAAAACGTGCCCGGGCCACATATGAAACCATAATTGATTATACATGTAACTATCTAGAAAAACACGGAGTTTCCTACTTTCATTTTCATAACGAGCAAATCAGGGGAATTAATTATATCAAACTTATTCAAACAACTTTAACATAGGCGTATGTGCAGAAGGAGCGGCGGGGGTATTGGGGGTAGGGGGGAGGTAGCGCACCCCTCTCTCTAATTTTGAGCTTGGAATAGTACATAAAGAAAACATTTAGATGTACCAAGCGTGTAACGGGGGTGGGGGTGGGGGTGCGACGTGCCCCCTTTTCGGCAAAGCTTGCATTTTTCATTACACCAAAATACCCTTAAAGGCCCATTCTTTGATTTTTTTGGCTCGCTATGCTCGCCAACTTACATATGTTTACAGATATTGACGCTGTAACCTTTATATAAATTTTGATTACTGTCTATATCTCAAAAATCAATGAAGAGTCCGATGAACTAGAAAAAATTCAATATGAACCCGCCCGCATCGTGACCGGTACTACTAAATTAGTTTCTATCCAGATAGTAATGAAAGAAGTGGGCTGGGACACATTGAAAGATAGAAGAAGTAAACATAAACGAATTATTTTTTATAAAATAAAACAAGGTCTTACGCCTGAATACTTGTCATATTTAGTTCCGCCTCTCGTAGAAGACAGGTCTAATTACAGCCTCCGCAACGCAGACGACATACAAGTTCCACGTGCACGCACACTTTATCAAAACTCATTTCTTCCTTCAGCTGTACGTCTTTTCAATGAATTGCCACGGCCTACTCGGGAAGCTGAATCACTATCTAGTTTTAAACACCACCTCAACTCGAATATTGTATATGTTCCTAAATATTATTATTATGGGAGTCGAGAAATTCAGGTTTTACATACAACTAGGTTACGTACCAACTGTAGTTCACTTTCGCAAGATCTTTGTTCAAAGAACATTATTGACTCTCCAAACTGTACTTGTGGTTACGCTGAAAGCGCTAATCATTACTTCCTTCACTGTGAAAGGTACAGTGACCTACGAATGAGTCTCCTTGAGACAGTTTCTAGTTATTGCCAGGTATCTTTAAATGTTCTCCTTTGTGGTGACCAGTCTCTCTC
The DNA here is from genome assembly GCF_021730395.1 of Mercenaria mercenaria. Classification (NCBI taxonomy): domain Eukaryota; kingdom Metazoa; phylum Mollusca; class Bivalvia; order Venerida; family Veneridae; genus Mercenaria; species Mercenaria mercenaria. The sequence continues at coordinate 12,128 of NW_026463361.1, forward strand.
GTACGAAGGCAATACCACTATCTTCTCTGCAGTACACAGATATATAGAGAAATCGAAACGCTTCCTTAGATACTTCACCATTGTACAAAACTAACAACCCTGACGCCTATCTTCATCTTCATGTCCATTTACTCTCTGATTTCTTTTTAGTTATCTAGAATCTACATTATATTTTGATTTTGATTAATATACTTTTGTTTTGTTTTTGCTAGTTTGATATGTTTCTTTTCCGATAACTTAGATCAACGCAAATACAATATAAGAGAGCATTTCCTTTTTATAAGTTCAATAACGCCAGGATTTTGTGTAAATTGATATATATATATATGGAGAGGACTTCAATAAGCCTACTGGCTTCCACTCCAATCCAGAATTTATGTATGTAAGTAGTCATTTGAAATGTACATATTGGGAAATAAAATATGTTTAAACCAAAAATCAATGAATTGAGAACCGGCAGCCTTTTAAATAGATTTTTACCTAGCGTTTCAATGTTGAATCTGGCGATTTTACAGAATACAGAGGACTGTTATTACAACCATCATATATTTAGATTGATCGGCTATAATTGATAGATTACTCAAAAGTCTTGTATACTGAAAGTGCGAAAAGCTGATACCTAATTCACATTTAACCCGGGCGCTGTGCGATAATTCCTTGCGGATTTTGGGGCATCGTAGACGGCTACGGGCTACGGCGTATGTGTTCACATTATATACGAGCATCGTGCCATTTTTGTACAGGTTCTATGTACGGACATTATAAGGAAAATTGTGCAATTTCAGTGCAGTTACCGTGCAGTCTCCGCAAGCTTCCCCCGGAAATCGTACGACGCCCGAACTGCTTCCGTGCATGAAGACGCTGCGCGGAGAAAAAACAAGGTAAAAGCCTGGACGGCAGCCTAGGTGCTTAGAAATTCTGGGGGTCAGTATGTCTACCATCTCCCAAAACATGGTTGGCTCGATTATGAGGTAAGCTTAGAAGTCCCCATGGGATTCCGGCATCAACTCCTGCATCAGGTTGTCGCAGTGTCCCAGTGTGACCCGTCTCAGCAGCAAGGGCTTCGCGCACACCGTCCTCTTCCTGTGCCTCTGTCGGGCCTGCTGCTCATCAAGAACGACAAGGCTTGCAATCATCTGCTCTCTTCTCCTGACCTGTCTCAACTGCAACCGCAGGTATGCCGCTCTGAGTCTTAGAAGTACTATCACTTCTCCGACAAAAAATGAAAACATGTCGGAGATGGCCATTTATATATAACCATCTGAAAAATGTGGATGATGCGGCCGCTGTAGGGTTGCCGAACGATGCGTTTTCATGGGTACTTCACGGGCAGCAACAGAGCAACCTTGCGGCTGTGCGACGCCCGTGCGACGCCCGTGCTAAGCTCCCACGAGTCTACAATCTCCGTACGATTTTGTTTGGGCAACATGTCCACGAAAAATCGTGCGTTGGCTGCACGATCAGCGCAAGGCCTCCTAAAGATGCCCGTGCAGGGATTTACAATGCAACACGTCTACGAGCTACGGGCTTTCGACTTTTTTAATTTGTATAACTTTTCACAAAGCAAAATCGTAGAGGTTGTGGAGCCCGTTAACAAAAATTGCTCTGTCGCCTCCTGCACGGAAAGGAGGATACGGGCAGTCTACGGGCTCCGAAGACACATTGCAGGCCAAATGTGAACTGGGCATTACTTGCCAAATATTCTCAGCTGTTACATGTAATTATTTTTTGTATCCTATTATATGTCTTTTAGAAAACCCAGATCATTACTTTTAAGCAAAAATGAATATGTATAGCTATAAACCTTTTCACAATAGTGGAATGAAATATATAGAAATAACAGTTTAAGTTCACATTAATTTTCTAATAAATGGTACGATGTAAACTTCGTTTCATAAACAACAATGACCTTATTCTATGCACATCACATCTGTTAAATATATTTTTTTTAAATAATGCGTCTGTCTTGATATTCCTTTTGTATTATTATCATTATCTGAACTTAAAGACATTATGTACTATTCACAGAAAGAAGCGAAAAAATGAGTCACATATCTACCCATCAGTAAGCTTTCAAATACACGCCAAATCGCACGAAATGACTTCTTAATTTAAATTTTTTCTGTGGGAGGTCCCCCATACCCCCACCTACGGGAGGGGGTCACCACCTCCCCCACCTACCCCCACCCCTCCCCCCCCTTGTCAACTCGCACCCCTCCGAAAAATCCTGGTTACGCCTATCATGTACTGAATGTACTTATATATGGATCTACTGGATGTCATGTATATTGTGAAGAAGGTGAACGTTTTTATTTTACACAAAATACACAAAATATCTTATGTTAGTAACATTATCAAACTAGTGTAATAGCTTATTAACTGTTGTAACTGCTAGCAGTAGGAGCAGTTAACTTCTGTAACTGCTGGCAGTAGGAGCAGTTAACTGCACCTACTGCTCCTACTGCTGCTACTGCTGTACTGCCAACTTCACGCTGATATGATAATGATGTTTTAATGACAGATGATGATGATTATAATGATAACTTTGATGACAATGGTGATGATGACAGTGGCGATTGTGATAATGATGTTAATGATGATAACGACGGTAATGATAACGAAGATTACCTGGTGTTTTTGTTCGTGTAGATGATGATGGTTACCAGGCTGGTAGTGATGAAGTTGATAAATGTTGATGATGACGTTATTTTAAGTGGTGGTGTTACTTCAGACGGTAACAATTTCTTATTTCAGTAAATAAAAGTGACAGAAAGACAAACCAGCAGCCATTAATAATGACAAACTTTTATTCATGATTTTCAGTAGAAATACAAATTCCTTTAAAAATGACAAAGAGCCGTAAAATCCAATCTTAAAAATACCCCATATCCTGTCCAGGTGAAATTTAAATCCAGTCAGAATAAATTCCACACAGTTCAGAAGTAATATCCAAAATTTATAGTTCCTCTCTTTAAGTATAACTTTTTAAATCCAGAATTTTTATATAAATCCTTCAAATTATCCTTCAAAATATTAAATATTAAATATACAAATGGTAATTATTTGTTTTTAAGAAATACAGGAAAGTTTGATCAATAAATGCAGTGGTCAATGTCACAGTGACTCGGAACAGTTCAACCGGACGCTTTGGTCTAGGATAATTTCTTTTGTACACAGGTGTAACATGAAATACAGGTCAAGTTCGACTTTGAGTTCAGTAGGCCAAAGGTCAAGGTCAGAGTGACCCTGAAGAGTTAAACAGTTTCTGTGTGATAACTTGAGAAACCTTGGGCATAAGGTGAAAACAATTTGGTACACAGGTGTAACATCATGAATTACAAGTCAAGTTCGACTTTGTGGTTTTGCCACTGACCGTTCCAAGGCGGTGCCCAACTGTGATCCTATATTTGTTTGTTTTGTCACTGTGTGTTTTGTGTGTGTGTGTGTGTGTGGTGTGCGAGTGTTGTTTGTGTGTGCCTTTGGGGAGGCTGCGTTGTTTGATCGTGGCTTTCCCTGTTGGATATATTCCCTTGGTTTTTTTAGGTTAGTTGGTCAAAGGCCAAGGTCACAATAACGCAAAACAGTTAAACTGTTTTCGGATGATAATTTGAGAATGCTTGGGCCTAGGATCATGAAAATTGATAGGGAAGGTGGTTATGGCCAGCAGATGACCACTTTTGATTTTTAAATCAGTACGTCAAAGGTCAAGGTCACAGTGACCTGGATTATTTAAACGTTTTCGGACAATAACTTCAGAATACTTTGGACTAGGATCACGAAACTTAATAGGAAGGCTGGTCCAAAGGTCAAAGGTCAAGGTGACCCGGAATATCTAAACATTTTCCGTACAATAACTTGAGAACACTTAGACCGAGGATCTTTATGAAACTTTATAGGGAGGTTGATCACGACCAGCAAATGACCTCTATCGATTTTGTTCTGCTTTGGCATTTCCTATGTTCCGTGACAAGGCCATATTGTGGTGGTATAATTCGTCACTCCTGTGACAACTCTAGTTATTGCCTGATACAACTAACAATTTTGTTGAGAAATTCAAATCAGATATTAGAATAATTTGAAAATTTAAAATGTTCCAATCATTTCGTTCCACTCCATAACCCATTCCATATTTTGTCGTATGCTCATCTTTAATTGAAATATTTTGTCAGTTAATAAAATGGCACAGGATGAATAGTCTAAGAACAAACATACCTTTAAGAATGTAACAGAGGTAGTTCGACGCGTTCTTATAAGCCCAATCTTATCGTTTGTACATCGATCTTAGCTGTATTATAGTACGCGATATATACGATATATTTATATCAAAGTAGTTTCATATGTAGAAATATACTGACTTCATAAGGCTGTTTGTTTGTTCATAACTTTATTTATAACCACCTGTATGGTGCAGAAGACGCTCAAATTTCAGAAACTTCGCTGGTTCTTCTCCTTGCCAGATGTAAATCACCCATACACGGGACTTATCCCAAAATTTGTAATTTCAGTTGGAAGAGCGGGGTCAAGGTTTCACGACCTCTGGTTTCTTAGTGAAAAAGTGTAACAACTATTACCACTGGACCACTGTCCTTTATCATTACATTGACATATCTGTCTTGCATCCAATGTTATTATCAGCGTGGAAAAATCATCGTCCATGTAACGTTTTCATATGTTTCTCTCTTTTTTTTTGGATATTGAATAGTTTCTGCTATGAACGTTTTCTTCAAGCAACGTTAAACATACCGACTGATAAGTATAGAATAAAACAGTTACTGCAATCGGATAACATACATTATGTTCATTATTTCTATAAATTGTTTGTTTCCGTTGCTGGAGGTAACTTGCTCTTGTCGTTGTTATATTAGAAAAATAATGTCACAGTATTACTGCTGATTTATAAGTAATAATAAATACTAGAGGAAAAAACAGACTGTATAGTTTTGTATACTGTAGTTTGGGTATCTATATAAAGAGCACTGAAATTAATTCTCTCTGTGCCTTGTGATGATGATCTGTTCACGTACATTCTCTGCCTCTCTCTCTCGTGTATCAAAAATGGTATAAGATATGCTCTGAAATATATATACATGTATGCATACAAGTTTTGATAAAACGAAAAGTGATTTAAGTTTTTGCATTTTAATAAATGCGGTCACGAATGCGCAAATTTGGTATCAAAATACACATACAAATATTAGGATGCATGTTCATAAATTTTGAGAATTACAAGTCAAATACAAATTGCTCTGAATCCTGGAGCCAATTTACATAGACCACAAATAAAAATACACATTATATCAATATTTTCATAACGAAAATGATTTGATGATGTATTGATGACAATTATTATAATTGCAGGAGACATGGCGGCTAGTAGTGATGACAACTTTGGGTCCGACATGTGTGAAGACGATATACAAAATGTAAATATAAGATATTAATTATTAGTGATTTCTGTTTGGTATGAAACACACTTTTGAAGTACGCGTGTTGTCCAAATAAATTGTAGACCCTCGGAATAAATCTTGTTTATTGACGTCCGATTGTAAATATTTTACACATACGTAAACCTTGTCTATTTTCAAAAGACTGTAATTGGTTTTTATACGCTAAAAATACGAAAATATGATTTTGAGTGTTTATTGAGCCTGAGGCGCGCGACCTGGAAAAAATATGGAAATTGTGATTGAGTCTTCAAACTGTTATACATGTAACTGCACATATCGTTAATCTTTCCATCGAACATTTATATATATATATATATTAGCATACATTATTCTGATATCACCATGCCGACTTTCAAATAACTGACATAGCTAGTGATTGAACAGTAGTCTTTTTATATATTCGGGTAATCAGACACATAATATTTCAGTGGCGACGTCGAAATAAATTGCGACGCAACGGAAAGTCGTCCGATTTTGTGTAGAATAACTGAGCAGTACAATGTTTCGTTGATACTAGTTTGTAACTGACATCACAGATCTTTTGCAGGGAATCAGACATTGCGCACAAATTGATATGAAAGCTGTGTTGACAACTATGTATCGACTACTTTAAATACACTAATGAATTAAACATGTTGCTTTTTATACGCCCGAAGGGACGTATTATGTTATGACGCTGGTGTCCGTCTGTTCGTTAGCAATTTCGTGTCCGCTCTGTAACTCTTGAACCCCTTGAAGGATTTCAAGGAAACTATACACAAATGTTCACCACACCGAGACGATGTGCAGAGCGCATGTTTTGGATGTCTCGCTTCAAGGTCAAGGTCACACTTAGGAGTCAAAGGTCATATCAGTTTGTTTCGTGTCCGCTCTGTAACTCTTGAACCCCTTGAAGGATTTCAAAGAAACTTGACACAAATGTTCACCACACCAAGACGACGTGCAGAGTGCATGTTCCGGATGACTTGCTTCAAGGTCAAGGTCACACTTAGGGGTCAAACGTCATATCACTTTGTTTCGTGACCGCTCTGTAACTCTTGAACTGCTGGAAGGATTTCAAAGAAACTTGGCAGAAATGTTCACCACATTGTAACGATGTGCAGAGAGCATGTTCCGTATAACTCGCTTCAAGGTCAAGGTCACACTTAAGGGTCAAAGGTCATATATGACTTTGCTTTGTGTATATTGCTCTGCATTGCAGTGCTCTTGTTTTTATTTGGCAGATCTCTTTTTTGTACTTACAATAATTTTTTTTTTTGAATTACTTCCCTTTTATGTTAGTATAAATAGCTTTTTTGAAACTTTTTTATTATTGGCCGTAGGGAAAAACCGAGACCACTTTTCTGTGGTACAACATGGGTGGTACCTCCATTTTTTAGGTGTATTTTTACATACCTGTACCTGATAAGGATTTTTTTGTAGACTTTAATATTTTTTTTGTGGACTTAGATTTGTTTTTTGAAGTTTTCCTTTTGTTGTTCCAGTCCTTTGGGACTACAACAGTCAAGTTCTTAAAATTTTGCTCCCATCCTATGATGTAAGCCTTCGGGCGTATATTGCCCCGCTTGGCGGCGCTCTTGTTGTGATATATGCACATAAAGATACACATGGTTGACAGTAAAAACGTAAGGACGTGTGCCTGTCGCGATTATATCCTCCGCTTGTAAAATAATAATTCCGAAACATATTTCACTTTCTAAGAGTATTTCTAAATGCCGTGACTACGATACCTCTTTAATTAACGCTAATTATTTTCCATCCATATGTTTTTGAATTTATTTGGACAGCGCTCGTACATGTTGGTGCACATTCATCATTGTTGTATTAAAGGCAGATAATTACAGACTTTCATAAAGCGTTCATAAAATATAGCAAATTAATCATTAATCTAATAGAAATATGACACTATGTGATGAATACTGTGTTCCTTAAATAATCTCGAAAAGAATATTATGAAAACTGAAAAATGTCAGAAAATATTTCTCAAATGTGAATGTCCACCTTTAATCGAATGCTGATATACATATGGGCATAGAAATATACAAAGACTGTAAGCACTAACTCCCACTTTTTATGGATGTGAGCGAACTTCCAAGGCGACGTTAATAACTGGAATTACACGAGAAATATTAACAAAGACAGAGGTTGGGTTTATTATTTTACTTCTGTAACAAATTTAAGTCTTAATTTATAAAAAGAGACAATGATATTCCACTCAGACTTTGTTTAATTTCTTATGCATGCAGGTCGATCTGTAGAGTGAATAAATTAATTTTCTTTACGTGATCACTTTTGGAAGTTGTGAAATAGGACAAAATAGATAAGATACAGCTTACATTAGTATCATACATTGTCTAAGTATCAAATTGAAAATGTCATGTTTTGAGGTATTTAGTCATGCCTTTTACATTTTGTTATTACCTTTCGAATGTGTGGAATAAGAACTTATAGCTGTAAAATTTAGTGATCTTGTTTCATATTTGCTTATTAAAACAAGGTTTTTTTAAAGTTCGTAAGTGAAGCTTTCGGAAAAAATCTTTAAGTTTAAAGGCATTACTAAAAGCACAGCAGTGCTAATACTGAAAATAAAAGCGCTATTTGGATGATAAACAAAATTTGTAATCATATCGACTGCCAAAATGTTCATTGGTCATAAAGACTGTTGTTTCAAGTGAAAGTCCCCTCACATTGCAAATATCAAATGTATACAACTATTGACGATATGTTCGACTTACATTACTCATGTTACAATACAAACAAGAGAAATATGGAAAGCAGATTATTTGCTAATAACTTAAAAGCCTCATATCAAATGTGCATTGGCCCAAGCTGTGGTTCTAAGCCCCACCTCTGTGTCGTTGGCTCTTCCTTTTCGCAAAAAATATATAGTAGTAATCGGCCAAGACTATACAGAGATAAGACATTTTTTTCAACAACATCCGAACGATGACTTTGTAATCTCTGACTTGTGTACATTAGAGCGAAATACATAGACATGTGTCCTTTTTCGGTTTAATTCGGTCCTATTTCGAATTCACAACTATCAAAAGTTCTAACGTCAAGAAATACCGTTGCTTTGCAGATCGAACTGCATACATAAGAAGGTTAACCAATTTTAAGTTTAATAGCATAACTGTCGTTTTTTGAGATAAGGACTTAAATGTGTTAAAGAAATTAAAAAATAAACCCAGCCTCTCTCTTTGTTTACATTTCTCATGTTGTTCCGATCATTTGCGCCGCCTTGGAAAAATCACTGGCTCTTTTTTCAACTCACCACCATAAAGAGTGTTTTATAAGCATGTTTTATTTCAAGAAGCTTTTTCGTACTTTGTTTATAGGATTTGTACAGATTGTAGATAAACAACAACCTTTGGGACACCCTGATTAATTGTTTTTGTTTTTTTCTCATATCAAATCACACTGATTTTATATTGCTGCATTTTCTAAAGCTAACTAATTCCCTATACGCAAATCTGCTCAGTTCTAAAAAAAACAATGTTTCGATCACTTCATAAAACGCTTCTTGGTTCCAAATTTCACAGGGTGACATAAGAAATTTAATCCTCAGCAATTTTCATCACCAGTTATCATCCATCATTGTCATTCATTTACTTACTGAATTTTCATCATCAGCATCACTATCATAATCATCAGAATCGTTCATAGGCATCAGTGATGATAAGCATTATGAGACCGCCCGCTTAGATAAATAGGGACAGCGCAGATCTACGGATCACTAGATCGTAAGTTCAATCCCCAGGTTGTGTGTAAGTTCTTAGTGACGATTCGATAAAAGACATTGTGTCTGAAATCATTTGTCCTCTGCCTCTGATTCACATGGAAAGTCGGCAGTTACTTGTAGAGAATAAGTTTATACTGATACAGAATCCAGGAACCCGTCCACCATTAAAAAACTGAAATAGTGTTGAAAAATGGCGTTAAATCCAAATAAAACAGACAAATTATAAGCTTTATCATTCATCATAATTCATCCATTATAATTTCTCATGCTTTTATTCATGCAGTCATCGTCATATAATAATTATAAAATAATTATCATTTATTAGGCATACTCAATAATTACAATTTACTGATTCATTATCATTACCATCATCATCATAATTCATAGCATTCTTTTGTCTACATCTTCATTATCATCATTACTTATGATTTTTCTCCTCTTCTTCCTTCTCATAATCATTGATAACATTTCACTGTAATTATGATTCATCAATACTCATCATCAGTCTGTCCATTTTAATCAACATTATCAGTCATCGCAATCAGTCGTTTGTTATCTTTATCCAACCATTCGTTAGTCCTCATCATAGGTATCAATCATCTCAACCAATATCACCTAAATCAACATAATTCATTCTTATCATTTATTTGTCGTTATCATCATTCGTTATCAGAATCAGTCATAATCATTCATCCAATGTTCATGCATCATCATTCTTATTTATTATTATCAATTATCAAATAGGAATAGCCACGTTCAAAGAGCTCAGCCGACCTAAAACATGCCCTACAAAAGTGCATATACATAGACGTGTAAATGATAGAGCCAAACAACTTTAAAATGCTAATCGTATTTTTTTATTTTTAACTCACCTGCTTAGGGTAAGCTTTTGTGATCACGCTATGCCCGTCGTCTGTCGTGCGTCCATTCGTTCGTCCGTCCGTCGTCAACAATTGTGTGTTTAAAATACATCACCTCCAAAAAAGCTGAATGGATTTTGAATAAACTTGGCATGGGTGTTTCTTGGAAAGTTCTCTACCAAAGTTTTTCAAATAGTTCCACTTGGTTGCTCATAGCCAGAACTTTACTTTACACATTTGTCCGAATAAATAACTACAAAGCTTTTGTTATTCATGTGTTCGGTTGGGTTTTACATAGCACCGAAACAACAAAAGGTCATATGGCGACATTCTAGCTTTGATGTTGGAAGAGGCCCCAGACTGCCAATCCATGCATTATTTTATCACGAGCGGGCACCTGGGTAGAACCAGTGCCATTCCGTAAGCCAGTTGGATGGCTTCCTTACATTAACAATTTCACCCACCGAGTGAGGTTCAAACCAACATCGATTAGGGGTGCAAGTGATTTGGAGTAAACGACCTTAACCACTCGTCCACGTAGGCCCCTAGTTATACTAGTAGCAAAGCTATGCTTCAAGTGCGCACAAGAAAAAACAACAACAACAACAACAAATGTACACTATGTACATTTTGTGAAATTATTTTGTCTATCTACATTATTATTAACTTTGCCTATGTATGTAAAGACGCATCACAAAAAAAAACTGTATTTTTTTTTTTGTATTTACATGATTTAATTTATACACGCCATGCGTGAAGATACATGTACTGAGAAATAACACATATCTAGTAATCCTTGTGCAGGTATAAAATATATAAAAATTCAATTTCCAAGGAATAACAGCAGTAGGCTTCTGAAATAATTCAAAATGTAAACTGTCTGAAGATATGTACAATTGAAAGCGCTTGCAGTTAAGATTTAGAATAACTGGAAAAAAAACTCAGAAGTCTACTGCTGTTATTCCTCGGAAATTGAACTTATATTTATGGATGCAGTAGTATGTAAAAGAATATTTGAAGTATAAAGGTGAGTTAAGTTAAAGTGAGTTTAGAGTACACTTTGTTTCTACAGTGTAACTTATCATTCTATGTTTATTAAACTATACTGAGAAGAGAATGACTGAATAAGTTTGTAGATGAAGTTTTGAAAACACATTAAGGATAACATGGTGTAATAGCCATATTTCATATCTTGTAACTTACATGAAATTTTTGTCACTTTAAAGATATTCAAAATTAAAAACGTTTCACCGAGAGATTTTTCGAATTTTATCGTTTTTGGGGGAGATAATCGGTATTGAAGTTAACATCATGATGCCTATGGGAAACATATAATTTCTTTGATTATTAGAATCTGAGCTTGAGTTTAGAGAAAATTTTGCGGTAGAAAGCTGCATTATATGATTCTGATACAAATATCAAAAAAGAAATCTAAAATTCTCCGTAACTAAAATGAGAAAATTACGTTTTTCTAGTTTTCAGGGGAGATAACTCATGAAAAACCAAAATTATCAGGGGAGGTAATCTAAAGGTCTAGGTCGCTAGGTCGTTTTGGGTCTTTGAGCATATATCAATCATTAACACATAAACATATAAACTGCTATACTGGTTAGCGAATAGACTGCATTCCTCGAACGTGGCTATTCCCTTTGGATATATTTTGCCATATTTTACTTATATTCATGAACATTCTATAAAGCACACACTGATTATTTTAATAAGTTTTTCCGGTGACTCTACTTGTTGTTTATTGAAAAGAAATGATTTGTTCAAGTATTATTACCTTTTTATTTGTTTAGATATCATTTAAAAGTATAAGTTTTTATACATTCGTAACATAACAAACAGACAGAAACATTTAGAACATATTCCTTTTCACGACCTTTTGTACGCCATTTAAGACACTATATGAGTTAGTATAGACTATTACATTGTACTGATTGAGGCCACTGTTACAGTAGTATATGTGCCAAAATACTATGGGGTCGTGTTGTTATGACTTCATAATACAAGTTCAAAATTTCTTTTCTTCAGGATTGTTCTCTGGATGATATGTAAGTGTCAGTCTATTCTGTTAGTTCAAACATAGCGGAGTGGTAAAATAATGCTTACGATTTCAATCCGAGCGTCACAAAATATACGTATTACCCGAATTATAAAATTGGGATGACCGCAATCATCGAATAATTGCATATTTCATTACATCTCCTGGACAGACTCAGTCAAACTGGGCCTGCTGTTATTTTGTTTGGTTGCATTCTATGTTTTTGAAGAATCTTCTCACATATTGTAATAACTATCCCAGCAGCAGCTATAAGTGACGGGTGGAGGTTGTAAACATATTTCCTTGTACTTGGTTGCAGTGTTCTTATATCTTATAATCCATTTGAATCGTAAAGAAACGCCCATCATACTGTAAAGAATTCAACGCTTACGGTGGTGTTAGGGAACGTGAAGGATGCATTCAGATCTTTTTCGATTTATCTTTTCTATATATTTTATTATAATAATGTTATTATTCTTGAGCTTAAATTCGGATTTATATGACAACAGAGATCAGAGAAAGGCAGATCATTTCGATTATATTATAGAACCTGGAACACAAACTAATAACAACGCTATACATGTTTCAGGACTATTTGATGTATAAGAATGACTATGCTACCGAGTAAATGGTCTGTACTTGTATGGTTCTATAACACACTGGATAAACGGTATCCTGACGCCCGCTGGACAAAATACCCCGCTGGAAATGTATCGGTAGGTAAAGTTTTTCATTTCTTTCTAATGATACGAAGACAATTCTTGCAAATCAACTGGTCGGTTTTGTCAAGGGATGGTCATGACTTATATTTACAATTTCTGGGCTGAAAACGATGTTTTAAGAAATTCCTTAACAATTTCTTCCGTTTGAAAAAAATGATCAAAAATCCGAAGTTTTGCGCAAATTGTTTTGTTTATGAACAACCTGAGAAAATTTTTTTCATCTGATTTAACAGATGTGTCCTTTTGGAACACCTGTGTGAAGTTTCTGGGTTCTACGTTCTTTCTGAAAAAAAAAATATATTAGCTGTTAAATAGGCATGTCGAAAAATCTTGACTGTCGAAAATGGCCGCTAGTGCTGTCGCTGAACTCGGATGTTAAAACATCTATAGATTTTTCATTAACTCAGATGATTTTGAATACCTTTATATGTAAAAGGTATTACAGGCAGTGATTTTACGAAAATGTAATTATTTTTTTAAAATGGCACTTTCATATATTCCTTCACACACGGGCTCAATACACGCGTTCTTACCAATTTAACGCCATGCGAAAGTTGACATAGTTTTTTTGTTTTGTTGGGCTTGCAGTCACACCGAAACATTTCAGTACATAGTGCCACTTTTTCAGCTTTTGATGGTGAAGGAAAGCAATTACAGGTGCCTCCGGGCTACTACAGAAAGTACTTTCACCTCGGGTTTTGCAAGTGCAATGATTGCTTTCTGATCGTCAGTCCTTTGACTTTTGAAGTTCCCACTTTTTTCTATTTTAGTTTGAAGAATTCAATATCTTTAACGAATCTCGAATGTCCGTTCTTGTTTTGAAAAGTGTTCTTAGTGCGGTGCTAGATAGGAGTATATCTTATTTGTTCATTCATAATTTTTTAATTGCTCCTAATGCGAATCTGCTAAATTGATTTATTCATAAATACCTTTTCAACAAATACCAGTTTACGGTTGTTTCAAATCTAAATAAGCAGAATTTTGACTGTTACATGACTGCTTTAAAGAATAGTGTTCATTTATCAAATCAGTTATTTCTTAACATGTCTATCACATGTAGCTTTAATCAGCATACAATGTATAACAAGGTAGATCGGAACTCTTCATAAATTTAATAACTTAGTACATGCATGATCCATAAACAATATAGCATTAAATTGATTTTGAAATTATAATTTATGTATTATGCAAAAAGTAAACTCAAAATATCATTGTCTAGCAACTGTAAACCAGTAACTCAATCAAAATTAGTTTTTCATTGAAAAAGGTCATGAAAAGGACATATTGAAACAAGTGAAATTGCCATGTAATACACAGTCAGCTATCAAATAAAATCGCATGAAAATAAAAGTTCTATTATACGTCACTATAGTATAAACATTAATAAAAATGTAACATTGACCTTTCTGGGTTTTACTGTGTAATAAATAATATACAATTATTTCAAAATACCACATACACTCCGGAAACGAATTGTTGTTTGGAGACCGGACCCGAAAGTGCGACCTTAATGTTCAAGCAAATGTGATGACTCTTGCATGTCCAAGATCATTTGGCTGTAATAAACATTTGTGTAACATATCTCACAATCTCTCAAGGGATAATAAAGTCATACGCCGGACAAGAACTGCTGCTTTATAAACCTATGGAATAACGTGAATATACATGTACTTGAAATTTTGTCTATGCGTGTAGAAATTGCCAGTCCGTCAAAAATACTTGTTGAGCGACCTGTGAGGTTTCCACTTTTTCTATTTTATATATAGTTCTGTGTTAAAGTGTTTATTTTTTGTGATACTGACATTGGAGGTGTCATTCGTGATTGGGCCTCACATATACTTGTATCATTGCTTACACATGTTTGAAGTTTGAAAATCAGTCCATGCATGTAGAATCATAGCCTGGACAAGACACTGCGGGCGGGCGGACGGACGGACGAAAGGAATTAAGCAACTGTTAGACCCCAAACCAAAAGAACAATGATAATAAAATCAACCAGAATTACTCGGCAATAAGAGCCATACATAAGTATATATGAACTGTTTACGAACTGCAAGTATACACATTTTACACAAATGAAAGACAAAAGAAATCGCAAAAACACAGATACATTAAACAGATGCACAATATGCATGAAGAGGAGACAATACGTGGCAAAAAACATGTTTATATGACATTTTCTTTACTTTCATACAGCTGTATTATCGTTAGCCGACAGCTGACTTCAACGACTGCCTATTGCAAATACAGCGGCCGTTTTCGACAGTCATTTTTTTCGACCATGCCTGTTTAACGGCTAATATACTTTTTTTTCAGATAGAACGTAGAACCCGGAAACTTCAAACAGGTGTTCAGAAAGGACACATCTGTTAAATCAGATTATAAAGATTTTCACAGGTTGTTCATAAACAAAACAATTTGCGCAAAACTTGGGACTGAAGAAATTGTTAGGGAATTTCTTAAAACATAACGATCCTTTTCAGTCCAGAAATTGTAAATTTAAGCCATTCCATTCCTTGACAAAACTGACCAGTTGATTTGCAAAATTGTCTTCGTTTCTATAGAAATAAATGAAAAACGTTACCCACCGATTTACAGCTGGGTTACATTTCCAGCGTTTTTTTTTGTCCAGCGGGCGTCAGGATAGCCGGTTATCCAGTGTGTATACAAATAATTATTTTAAGTGGGTACAGCGCGTTTCCAGTATTAAGGTTTAGATGGCGTGATGCAGTGTCATCTTGAGGAACGTCAAAACATTACGTTTAACGATGACGCGATTTTGCGTTCTAAGTGTTGACGGAAAACAGCTTGTATGCTAAAGATTTCATTTTTGCAGGTTTTCGTCATATTTTAACAATAATAGTTCATAAAAGGAGTGAATATAACGACTGCCTACTTATATATGAATATCCTTGAAATATCTTGTATGTTGGAACGTAATTCTATTTTTTCGTAATGTGCCGTTATATGTACCTGGGATCTTGGAAAATTCTTCTGTTAGGAACTTAGAACGATCTGATATATTCTTTTCCGTCAAAGAAAGAATGAACGCATTGAAGCGGAAAAAAGATATCAACAAAATTAATGTATTTATCATTACTGTAAAACATAGCTAAGATTTTGTCAGAATTTGAGCGTATTCATATTGAAGATTCAGACAAGAACATCAGTCGCTAATATAAGTATGCGAATTGTTTGTAACATTAGAATAACGTGAATATTACGGCTGTATATATCCACTAAATCGTTGTCATTTTCAACTTTATGTTGAAAAATAAAACGGGTGATATGAATGAACTGAAGTATGAAATATGAATGATCGGTGCCTTTCACATTTTTACTGCTAACTTCATTTCTTATCTTAATCATAATTTGTGTGAGCTATTTAATTATTTTTACAATAACTAGACATTTTCTTCTGATTAACGTTTAGTGCCCTGTTCAAGAAGCCGCATTGTTTGATTTATACAGACGCCAGCGGATTACTAACAATCGACAAACGTGTTTCAAAGCAATTGTCTTTGATAAAAAGGAAGATCTGCGTCATTGGAGTGTGTGGCCTTTACCGCACTGGAAAATCATATCTCATGAACTGGATTGCTGGAGACACAATTGAAGAAGGTAATCATTTAGATTTCTTGTCTACATATCTTATATACGCTGAAGAGGAAGTTCGCACAAAACAATCTTATAACATATATATTCTGAAGACAAATAGTCAATATGGTCGCTATATGGTGGTCTGGGCAACTTATAAAAAATATTGCAAACACTGTCACTTCCTTGTATTACCGTAAAATGCAGATCTGAACTCCATGTTTCTCAACAATTCCTGCAGGTATAAACGTTTTTAAAAGTTTTGATACAATACCTCATATTTTCACTCTAATGTAAATGAATAACGTCACTTAGGTAGTTTGATTGACACAAAGCATTATTCCTAAGTTTCGAGAAAATGTAATGTAAAAAAACTTAACTTATTCCACGAGAGGCGCTTGGACTTTTATATCCACACTTTTTGATCCTTCTCAAAAATCATTAAATGTTTTTTTTTCAAAAATCATTTTTATTACTTTTTAAAGTATTCTCCATTTAGGTTCCGATTAGTTTAAATGTATTTTTTAATTTCAAGTTAAAAAAATCGTTTCTATCCAATGACAAGCGAGGGATTTTCAAAAACGTAACCAACTTCTTTTCATATTATTTCATAACTGAAGAAACTGATCCACTTAATCATCAAGTAGTTCAAGTGGACCTCTTTGCCATAAAGTAGGACAGTTTTGTTCGACATGAATCCCAACATGCAACCAGCATAATCTTGATAGCAGATGGAGACATCATAAACTTGTTCTTGGAAAGTGAAAAACCAACTTGTTTGCATTGCTTCGACTAAACTTTGGTTTCAGGTTCTTTTTGCTAAGATCACCCTAAACGCATTTCGGTCCTCTGTCAGTTGTTTCGGCACCCACCTAGCACTTAGCATTTACCTTGCTCATACCTTAGTTTGTGTACAAACCTCTGTTGTACCGACACATAACCAATTAAAGACTGATTATGTACTTCTTGCAATGTAACTCTGCAATGTTTGTTGACAAACAATCACATTTGCAACCATTGCAGAGGATCTCCCTGGCCTTGGCTTGTCCCTCAAGCTTCTTTTGTCCTCCCTAAACGGTCAAACCTAGAATCCACGGTAGCCCTTACACCTACTTTGTTTATGTTCTCAAAACTATTTGTATGCATACTTCTCATTGAAAAATTATGAGCATTTAATATATGAAATAGAATGTAGATACAATGTAGTTTTCACACAAATATGTATTGGTAATTGCACGTGAAAGACAGGACCATAAAAAGTCCTTATATTTTACAACCGTTCTTCTTATACCGAATTGTAATCCTGTTGATTTTCATAATATATTGAACAGTTTTGTTTTAGTGATAGCTTATGTGTCACTTATTTAAGAAATAATTTAAAGCAAAAGGGTGCTTTAACACTATTTATGCACGACTGGTAGTTATACGTCGGGCGTAATAATTTCACGAGAGCACAGCACAAGTGAAATCATTTGTACGACACGTTAACGCCATAGTGTTTAAGTAGATTTTGCTATAAATTATTTCGATTCTAATATGTCCTTAATCTAAAACAGTAGATAAAATTTAGAAGCGCGCTTTCTTGGTCGCAAAACATTTTTGACGTCATCGCACGTTAACGTTGACGTCATTCGAGGGTAAGAGACTTTTAACAGAGACAAGCATATTAAAATAACAATTCATTTGGAAACATTTTTATTGGTTTTCAATATTTTGGTGCCATCTTGAATTTCGAAATTGCTGCCATATTTCATTAAGAAAACCGTAAAATATTTATTTATGCCGTCCAGTCCACTTTTGACACACAGACTGATATTTCGAAGTGATAAAGAATTGTATTTATGATGTTGTTTCACGTTTTAGTTATATTTATATATTCATGCAAATGTAAAGGCGGTATTTATTGTCACAACAACACGTATAAAAGTTCTTTTATATATTGTAGTTTATTTCATTAATGTTTCGGCTAATACCTTCATCAGAATAGACTGAATAGTTCACTTACAAATATAAACAACGGACGTGACGTAAAACTGAAGCACGTCGAATGGCGACAAACCGTTAAGCAAAATATCAAAATGCAAATAAATCCATATGTATAAGGTACTATCCCAGATATGAAAATACCGAAAAATTTCCTGAAGTAAGATTATAAAAAAACGGCGACAGGAAACTTTTTAAACGAAATATTAGTTCCCAGAGTATATGTGTAAATGCAAGCCTGCGCGTGTATTATATTCATAGAATTAATCTGTTGTAGACAGCAGTCTGAATTTAATCCTCCCGGACTTTTTGTTTTTTAGTTTATGGATTCTGAAAGTTTCTTTTCAATCGGCATAAATGAGAAGTCATTCATACTACGATTATTTACACTGTAGCAACATTGGAAGAGAATGCAAAGTCAATGAAAATACATATATCAAAATTGTGGTTGTTCATACGTTTGGAAACAAATTGAATAGTTTGTCCAACATACAGCAGTTACACTTTTTGCATGTTATTTAGTACACGGGGCTTTTAGTTTGACAGCTCATGTCGAGATGTTAATTTAATGTCTCCTTTGTAACGTGACTGGTAAATGTTGTTCAGTATTTATACGCGGGCAATGTGAAGAATGGTTTGTTTTCCAGCTTTCAGATGCGCAGAAGTTTGTACTGTCCGTCGAAAACTCTAGGCCTATCAAAATGCTCGCAAATTGTTAGGCCGATTATATGCTACAGTAGGTTTGTACGTATTATGCACAAAACTTGTTATTTTGTTATTAGATAACTTTAAAAGATCCCAGTATTTATCAATTGAACGGCCAATATTTAGTAACGATGGATTAATTACCTCTGTGAATTGGATTACATTTTTCTTGTCTCTGTTTTAGGAATTTAGAGTATCAATTTGTGTCATATGTGATACTTTTTCAAAGGCTGCTTCTGTCATAGACTTAGGGTAATTTCTGAATTTCTGCAGCCCTCATGAAAAAGTATGTCTGGATCGGTTCGAATTTTTCTCAGTTTGTCAGATTTCATACTAAATATTTCTGTACAAAAATCTTTTATAAAAATATTTCTGAATCAAGCATTTTAGGAACTGAACCTTTCTATATATTTGCTGAATATTTCTGAATGAGATATTATCTTTTCAGACGTCTGAAAGTATATGAATAAGAAAGTATGAATTAGTCAGATGACTTTTCCTCTGAATTATTCTGAGTGCCAATAGATTGAATTTTTCAGTCATGTGAGTTTGTCAGAATTTTCAAACATATTTGTAAAAACATTCTAGGACCAGGATGAAACAATAAAGTTGACTGGTTTTATATATACATATTTAAATTGACATTTGGCCTTACTGGCATTACAATGGATTTTGTGTGTTATAGGATTGGCATTGTGACAGACTGTGGACACTTTACATAGCGACATATAGATGACATGATTTTAAAATTATTAAATATGATAAAACATGTTGAAACATGCTTTTGTATCCACAATCATGTAAGTTAATCAAGTTTTTTGAACATGTTCAACCATCAAACATCATTATGCCATAATCTATTTTCCTGCCAAAAATGTTTTTAAGACTTAAACAAGCCAGAACTAAATTAAAACTGAAACCGTGTTTAAATACAGCAAGCAAACAGAAAAATGGCAAATGTTCAACCATGTTCAACCATGATTATTCAAGAAATATGTTTTCTTATAAAATGCTTTCCTATGTTTTAAACCCAGAGCTAAAGCAAAATAAGGCACTTTTACTTTATAATTTACTAATAATACAAAACGAGATACTGACAAAACTCTGATTTTACGCTGGTAATACAATAATCTGTACAATTCAGACTTTCAGAAAACCAAGATTGTAATTTTCACAATGTCTTAATTTCACTGAGCACTATTGTCCATATATATTGTAGGTATTTTTTTTCATAATTATTTGTAACAGTGTGTATTTTTAGCTCACCTGTCACAAAGTGACAAGGTGAACTTTTGTGATCGCGCTGCGTCCGTCGTCCGTCCGTGCGTCCGTAAACTTTTGCTTGTGACCACTCTAGAGGTCACATTTTTAACGGGATCTTTATGAAAGTTGGTCAGAATGTTTACCTTGATGATATCTAGGTCAAGTTTGAAACTGGGTCACGTGCCATCAAAAAGTAGGTCAGTAGGTCTAAAAATAGAAAAACCTTGTGACCTCTCTAGAGGCCATATTTTTCAAAGATCTTCATGAAAGTTAATCAGAATGTTCATCTTGATGATATCTAGGTCAGATTTGAAACTAGGTCATGTGCCATCAAAAACTAGGTCAGAAGGTCAAATAATAGAATATCATTGTGACCTCTCTAGAGGTCATATTTTTCATGGGATCTGCATGAACATTGGTCACAATGTTCATCTTGATGATATTTAGGTCAAGTTCGAAACTGGGTCACGTCCGGTCTAAAACTAGGTCAGTAGGTCAAATAATAGAAAAACATTGTGACCTCTGTAGAGGCCGTATTTTTTATTGGATCTGCATGAAAATTGATCAGAATGTTCATCTTGATGATATCTAGGTCAAGTTTTAAACCGGGTCTACTGCGGTCAAAACCTAGGTCAGTAGGTCAAATAACAGAAAATCCTTGTGACCTCTCTAGAGGTCATATTTTTCATGGGATCTGCATGAATATTGGTCAGAATGTTCATCTTGATGATATTTAGGTCAAGTTCGAAACTGCATTACGTCCAATCCAAAACTAGGTCAGTAGGTCAAATAATAGAAAAACCTTGTGACCTCTGTAGAGGCCATATTTTTTATGGGTTCTGCATGAAAATTGGTCAGAATGTTCAACTTGATAATATCTAGGTCAAGTTCGAAATTGGGTCAACTGCGTTCTAAAACTAGGTCAGTAGGTCTAAAAATATAAAATTCTTGTGACCTCCCTAGAGGCCATATTTTTCACGGGATCTTCATGAATGTTGGTCAGAATGTTCATCTTGATGATATCTAAGTCAGGTTTGAAACTGGGTCATCTGCGGTCCAAAACTAGGTAATTAGGTCAAATAATAGAAAAACCTTGTGACCACTCTAGAGGATATAGTTTTCATGGGATCTGTATGAAAGTTGGTCTGAATGTTCATCTTGATGATATCTAGGTCAAGTTTGAAACCGGGTCAACTGCGGTCAAAAACTAGGTCACTAGGTCTCAACATAGAAAGACCTTTTGACCTCCCTAGAGGCCATATTTTTCAGTGGATCTTCATGAAAATTGGTCAGAATGTTCACCTTTATGATATCTAGGTCAAGTTCGAAACTGGGTTACATGCGTCAAAACTAGGTCAGTAGGTCTAAAAATAGAAAAACCTTGTGACCTCTCTGGAGGCCATATTTTCATGAGATCTTCATAAAAATTGGTGAGAATGTTCACCTTGATGATATCTAGGTCAAGTACAAACCTGGGTCACATGCCTTCAAAAACTAGGTTATTATGTCAAATAATAGCAAAACCTTGTGACCTCTCTAGAGGCCATATTTTTCAATGGATCTTCATGAAAATTTGTCAGAATATTTATCTTGATGATATCTAGGTAAAGTTCAGAAGTAGGTCACATGAGCTCAAAAACTAGGTCGCTATGTCAAATAATAGAAAAAACTATGTCATACTCAGTTCATGTGGGGGCAGGTGAGCGATTCAGGACCATCATGGTCCTCTTGTTTCACATTGAAATGTTGTAGAAAGGAATAATTTAGTGTAGTGGGTGCTTTTTAATCTGTATTTTGATAGTAAATGTCAGTAGTCATCTGTATCACATAGTGTTTAGTCTTAGACTGCTTTATTTAATTTGCTAATTTTATAATTTAGCACTTCATAAAATTGACACAGAGAAGTCAGAGCAATGGAACAGCCTAGATTTAAAACTGTATCGTACGTGCTTATTTGGATACTCATGAGATTACAATTTTTTTCTGTTATAAATTTAGTAATATGATTGTTTAAATAATTCAGAACAAATCAAACAGACAAAATGGCCGAATCAGCTCATTAAGGCCATCATTTATTTATTATGCTTTATTTGTTTTGTATTTTATTTATTTTTACGTTGTTCCAAGGTCTCCAATTACAGCTGCTTAAATCGCCTTAATCATGGGCGAGTCTTTGTCTTTTTGCCAGAATCTTCTCAACTTTCTGGATCAAATGTATAGACAAAGAAACAGTAGGTGCTTCTCTGTACAGAAAGCTTCAGTCATAGACTTCAAAGAAGCAAGGCTGTTCAGTATCTCTTGTGCTAGCTTAAAGTCAATATCATTCAAAACACTGAGGTCAGACTCTTTGGCTTTGCTGATGTCCTTGCTAAGAAGTGTGGCATAGATTGCAAACTGTAACTGTAAATAACGTTCTAGCATACCTGCTGCTGATTTCCATCTGGCAGGAAATCATACATATGTAAAACTTCTTTAAGCCAAAGAAGATTTAATTTGGCTTTAAGAACAGCTGCAGCAGGAGGACTTCGGTGAAACAATTCAACTAGATTTCTGATTAGACCAAGAATTATGAACACGCTATTGATCTTTAAAAGATCATCTATGACGAACTCTGCTATTGACTTTGTTATTCTGATACATTCCGTAAAATACTGTAGCATCAGCACGGTGTGACTTATATGAATATTTTGCTCCAAGTAAAGACAGAAGTGTTGCTTCATAGAAACATATTTTGATATACTACAATAGGCGTCAATAACTGGGGATCGACAATGATTTTTGTTCTGAAACTGGACGTTTTTGTACCTGATTTTCAAACATGTACACACTTCCTTTGTGGCTTGAAATAATTAATGTTTATAAACTCCAGAGTGTCACGGTGTAGCAAAAGCCCTTCTCACCTGAGATACATATTACTCTGATAGAAAACACGAAAATTGAGGTGGAATTAGAGTTTCCCTTCACTTTAACACCATCATGTATACAAGAAAGCTTTACAAGTAGGAGAACAACTTTTCCAGTACTGACAGAAAGCCTAACGCAAATATTGATAACATCACGTCTTTTCAAAAGACACCAGCAATAGTTTATCCAGGGAGAGGACTCGAGAGTTTTTCAAATAAGCTTAAACCTTCTGTCACAGTCGAGCGAAAATAAACTGGAATAAACTAAACTATTTTCAGGTTTAAAAAGGTGGAACTTGTGTCTCTATCACCCTTGAAGAATGATTCTAAAACAAGATTTTTTACTAAGATTTTCTTAAACAAAATAGTCAGGAACAGTTGCTACTGATTGTTCTGTGGAACAAAGCCAGCTTAACAGTGTGCCGCGCCAAAGACATGCAATATCATTGTTAGGTTATGATAAGTTAGCAGTTTGGGAATTATTTTCAAATCTGCATTCTGTTTTTTACTATGTATTTCTGTCTGGTTAAATAAATTCTGGGTATGTTGACAAAAGTTTAACGCTGCAGATGAAAGCAGCTGTACCATTACTCCTTTGGTAAGCAGCTGCCTCTCAACAATGCCATCAGAATTGTGTGAAATTCTTGAGATAACTAACAATTTTTTACTTTGGCGGTGAATTTGGGATAATACGTCGTTTTAAGAAATGATAATAGCCCGCTTCCATAGACGTCTGTCATGCTGTAAATTCGTGTTTCTATCCTCTGCGATTGTTTTGGCGTTGAACGTCAGGATTTTCGTCTTTCAAATTGCATATAGCAAATTTTAGTGAGAAATTATCTAGTGGTCGCCTGTGCAGACATTATATTAACAAAGATGAAGTGATACCTTGTCATTTAGACGCTTCGTTTTTCTGACGCCGTCGTGACACTAATTCTGCTTTACTTTGCGACGTCACTCATTGCTTGACTGACCGACATGACTTCCTATGACCGACTGAAGGGATCTCGACTGAACACTCCAAAATGTTTAGTTTATTTGTTATTTGATTTCCGGTATTGTAGAGAAAATAGGTTTGCATGTTTAGATTTGGAATTGTTTTTACAGAACATCATACGCACGTTCTGCCAATGAAACAGACAGGACTGTGAAACTAAGCATTTGCTAGACGAATTTGACCTCAGTAAAATTTGCAGCACATTTCACTAGGATCATAGTTTGAATAAAACTTGTACGTACAATGGAAACAACAGTCGGCCAACACGACATAAACTGAAAATATGGCATGCTTCAAACAATAAAAAGTGTTTGATGCGTTATTGTTCAAGGCGAATTAAAAAAGTTACTAAAATAAAGTTGTTACACGCCTGTCCCTGAAAGAGCGGGGCGTATTATGTAAACACCCGTGGCTTCGACGTCCAAAAGCATGTCCGCTCTCTAAGTCATAAAGTTTCATCTGATCTTTACTAAACATGCTGACAATAGTTTTTGGCAAAGTATCACCGTTAAGTTCGATAGCCAGCTAAATCGTCCTAGGTACTGTTGGATTATGGCCTTTGAATTACTGGAAATCTGCGAATTTTGCATTGTCCGCCCTCTAAGTTGAACAGTTTTCATCTGATTTTTACAAATCTTCGTGACAATGATTATGGGCATAATATTTTGGCCAAGTTCGATAACCGCCCAAATCGTCCCGTAAACTCTTTAATTATTGAAATTAAATATCCCGAAGTCTACGAAATTAGCCTTTTCCATTCAAGCAGCTTTGATCCGATTTTCAATTTCATTCCACATGGAACATCAAAATACCTTCATTTCTTTTTACCTTTTTTTTTTGTTTTTATTTTTTGCGGGGGAGCGGGGGCGACAACAAGGCATACATCAACATCATTACATTTATAATACGTAACTTAATATTTAGGTTGGAGTTTTTGTTTTGTAACAGTCTGTTACTCCTGTTTTCTGTAAAATACTTTTAATGCTTCATATTTCAAAAGATACGCCTTTAAAATATTTCACATGTTTTGCATCTTGGAAAATCTAAAGACGTCTAACTTTGCAATGAATAATATTGAAATTTACAACATACCACGGAGTACATTCAAACTAATATAAATCAAAGTCAAAGAGAAAAAGAAGGTTACTTCTTAAACAAAGTTGCGTAATAAGTGTCGTTGTACTAAAATATTGACAAAGGACTGCAGTACATTGACATAAAGTACATTTAGCAGTACACAGACACATAGTCAAGTTTGTTTTCAGGAATTTGTACTTAATTTTTGGGGTAAGTATAATAATAAGAAATGAATCATGGATCAAATAAACAATTCCAAATGTAGAACTCTTCACTATTTATGAAAATGTCTAATTTCACGTCGTCTGTTAAAGTAAATTAATGTATACAACTATGTTGTTTTTAAATTTATTTTTAATAATTAAGTGTTGTCGCTTAAAAGTAATTACTACATCTGCGAACGTTGCAAGCTGTATATAGATTCTACAGCGTAGAATTGAATTTCATATTTTAAAGAATATTTTGCCTCTCTGCTTTATTTCGATAGAGTCTGTATTGATTGACAAATAGAAGATTATATCGCAAATATAGCGCGGAGAGCGACACTTAAAAGAGTTTAAGCATTATTATTTCATCAGAAATATTTGTACTTATCTTAATGTTTTCAATATTTTACATCAATTACTATAACCATTGCATGCTTAAATTAGAAGAAGTAATTGTTTTTATCTAGTATATATCTTCAAACTTTAATATCGACTACCGCAATCGTTGTATGATTTATATTTGATCAGGACAAGGATTTGACCTTGGTGATACGATTCAGTCACAAACAAAAGGTATTTGGATTTGGTGTAGACGGCATCCGAAGAAAAGTGACCAAGTTCTTGTTCTTCTAGACACGGAGGGTTTGGGCGATCCCGACAAGGTTACTTGAATTTATTTGTAGTCAGAGTAATATATTGGTTGTGAACTAGAAATTATGATGTCTGTCGACATACTGTAATCAGATAATGCAACTCTGAGCTTTTAAGAGATCAATACGTAGTTGATTTACTTAGTCAATGAATGCAAAACTTTTTGTTAAAAGCACGGGAAAAACTTCTGTTTTGATCAGAAAACTTTTGTTTTGCTCTCATAATATTCCTGTTTAGAGAAAGTGGATTGTACAAGAACCGTATTTTTTGTCTACATTCTTAGTTATCCCATTTCGTATGATTTGTTTATACCCTGTTGTCTAGCCTAACTTTAAATCTTTTGAAGGCTATAAAATCTTCACGCAAAAATTGACAAAAACGTTTAGAAAGACGTACTGTGTACATTGAGCATCATTTCACATTTTTCTAGATTATATCTCAAAACTTTTGTAGGATTTTAGCGAAAACTTCACAAAACTACATAGAAGTACAGTCAAGAATCATACTTTAAACTTGCATACATTTTAAAAACATCTCCAATTTTATGATTTGTTTGATTTATCAAAAACTTGTTTTTGGATTGTCACAATCCTCACAGTTCTGCTGAAGGGATAATATTAAATATTCACACAATGACAGAGGTCATTTCGAGGATGTGCATTGGTGCAAAAACCAAACCTCTACCTTGATTAGATTTTTAATTGGAAAAGAACAGTATGTTTATGCCATAAACTATATATGCTAACTGAACACAGTAAATTATAATAACACTCTTTTCCTCATAACGTATATGCGTGTTTTTCAATATTTCAAAATAGATCTACTTCCTAGCCACATATGCTTTGGCGGGGTATGGCCAATTCCGACAAGTTTCTTGTAACTAAATGTTCTTGGTTGAATAAATCATCTGTGTTGTTACTAATAAACTTTAAAACATTTTTCAGAAATCGCGCAGTCTGTATAGTTTTGATAACCGATCCATATTGATTTAATCATATTTTGTTGCTAATCTAGAACATGCAATACATAGTTCATACATATTTATAACACATTAAAACAAACAAACATATGATGAAGACGATTTAGGTAAAAAGCAAATGGGTTGGGCCACAAGTTTTACCAACATTAATGACTGCCCTCCCCTGAGATAAGTAATGTAACAAAATGATCAGAGTTGTGTTAAAGATAAATACATACTAAGTAAACGTTTTACATGCAATTTTTCATATTTACTTTTTGAAAAAAGAAGAAGAAGAAAAAACATTAAAGATAAGCTTTGAAATGAAATATAAAATTTAATTTAAAAAAAGACAAAAAAAAAAGAATTGTATGTTCTGTTCGCTCTCCACGCCCCCGATGCAACAGTGTATATACAACAATATATTTGCTTTTATCCTCTTAACTCTTGTAAATGACAGCTTCTTATGACTTAAATATTAGTTATTGTTTAATCGTCTCGTATGTTTTATATAGTTGTGCACTTGACGAAAAATTATAGCGTTG
This sequence comes from Mercenaria mercenaria, assembly GCF_021730395.1. NCBI lineage: Eukaryota > Metazoa > Mollusca > Bivalvia > Venerida > Veneridae > Mercenaria > Mercenaria mercenaria. Next base: position 39,828 of record NW_026463361.1, read on the forward strand.
ACTTCACCAGTAGTTAAATTATCCCAGCCAAAAAGTAATTTTGTGGTACTTATGGGATGATACTGTCGCGTGTTAACAAACAATTGTCGACGTTAAAACGCAAAATTTGGACATTTAAAAAATAATGTCCTGCATCTTCATTAATATATCCACATTCACAGACTGAATTATCTCGTGGTTTCTGAATAAGTCTGCATTAAGATTGCTGCATACATTTCGTATTCGTGCGTGATGCATCTGAGGAAATCTCTCTCCGGAAATGAAAAAAGAATGTACTGAATGTGGTTTGAATTTTTCTTTTAATTTATGCTTGAAGTTTGGTAAAGAATCGGGGTTGCGTATCTGCTGATCAAGGTTATTCCAAAGATTGACAGATGAAGGTATAACTGAATTTGTATAAATTTGTAGCCGACGTGCCACAGCAGCGTAATCTGCATTGTTTCTTAATTCGTAAGTGTTAGTTTCTAATACGGTATCTAGATATTGTTCTGTTAAATAATTTGGTAACTCTCCACGGCTATATTTATATACCAGTATTAATTTTTGCATTTGTCTTCTGTCTGATAAAGAAACCCAGCCTATTTCATGAAGTAATCTTTCAATAGATACGGATCGAGTTAGACCTGTTACAATTCGCGCTGCGTCGTATTGAATTCTATCTAGTAAATCTTTTTCGTAAATTGTACAGCTGTCCCAGACTATCAAAGCATATTCAATAATGGGTCTTAAGTAAACAATATATATATTTGATTCAATGTTTTTCGCTTAAGTTTGAATTTCAACATTCTCATTGTTCCTAGAATTTTTGCTGCCGGTGCAGTTATATTGGAAATATGATCATGCCATGATCCATTATTGCTAAATGTAACCCCTAAATGTGTATGACTATCAACAAAGGATAAAAGTGTTTCTTGAAAGTAAAGCGTCGGTAAACTGCAATTTTGTTTAGCTAGTGAAAGATACATAGCTTCAGTTTTTGATGGATTAAACTTAATTAGCCATTGTTTTGCCCAACGAGATATGATATTAAAATCTGTATTTATCGTTGTCTCGATGTATTTAATGTCATTAGAACTAACTGCTAAAGATCTATTGTCGGCAAACAATCTTGTTATACTAGAAAGAGAATCAGCAATATCATTAACGTATATCAAAAATGCAGAGGCCCGAGCACTGAGCCCTAGCTGGGACACGCCGGCATTAATAAACTTTTTGCTTCCTACTATCTAAATAACTAGAAATCCAAATCATGATATTGCCAGTCACACCATATTTTTTTATTTTGTAAATAAGACCCTTATGCCAAATACGATCAAAAGCTTTACTTATATCGCAAAAAAACAAAATATGTGGCTTTTCTTCATCAAAAGCTTTACAAATTTCATTATAAGTATCGATTAACTGATAAACTGTAAAATGGCCGGGGATTTTTAAATATAAATTCATTTTCATGCCAATAGTTATATAAGTATTTGAATATAATGCGTCCCATTACCTTTCCAAGACAGCTAATGAGTGACACAGGTCTGTAGTTAGAAGGAGTAGCTTTATCTCTGTTTTTAAATAACGGCATAACGTTTGCAGTTTTCCAACTTTCAGGATACATATTCAATTCTAAAGATATGTTCAATAAAACTGTGAATGGTTTGCAAATAGTTAAACGCGTTTCCTTTAACATTCGATGACTTATTTCATCAGGCCCACTTGCTTTGTTAACAATAAGATTGGAAAGAACATCAACTACATCTTGTTCAGTAACTTTTATATCATTTAGTACTTTATTTGTTTTACTTGTCAATGGTGTTAATGTAGCTTCTGAGTGGTCAGTAGTAGAAAGAGATACAAAAAAGTCATTTAATGTGTCGGCATTATCCTTATTTGTGAATGCCAGAGAATCGTTTTGTTTCCGTAATGGAGGTAGGCATTTGCAATTTGAAGATTTTTCTTTGACCAATAATTTAACCAATTTCCAGTATTCTCGCGGGTTCGAGGAATTCACGTCACTTAAGGTAAATTCTATATTGTTAAAGAATACTTCTTTTGCATGTTTTATCATGTTATTAACCTTGTTTCTAAGAGTTTTTTATTCGTTCCAGTCATTAAGTTTCCCTGTGATGGTAGCTTTACGTTTTTGGCTATCACGCTTTTTCGAAACTTTCCTTATTTCTTAATTGTACCAAGGCTTATCTCGCGGCCAAATTGTAGCTATAGTAGTTGGTATACATGACTTAGCTACATCTAAAAATGTATTCGAGAATTTTGTAGTTGATTCATTGATATTTGTTGATTCTAAAAATGACCAGTCAGTTTTACTAATTTTGTCATTCAATCATTCGAAATTTGCTTTTTTTATAATTCCATATTCGTCATTTGAAAGTAGAGTTAGTCTGATAACTAAATTTAACATATGCAAATGTTCCAAAATGATCACTTATTGTCTTATAAGTATTATATATACATGAGTGTAAATACTGTAATGACGAAGAAATTCCGATAGGACCTAGTAACGTTCGTGAATAGTGACTTAATCTTGTAGGTTCGCTTATTACATTTCTTTAACATTAAAATATCTTTAAGTTTGTGGTTATTTGGATTTAGCTGGTCTTCGTTGATGTCTCCTACCAAGACTATATTATTACATATTTCTACCGCCCTATCAAAGCAGATACTGATGCGAACCCAAATTTCAACAGCTGAATGTGGAGGTCGGTAAAGATTACATATTAAATAAGTCTTTGTTTCATCTTTTATTTTAAGCCAAATTGATTCCGGTAAAATATTTTCTAGATCATATAATCTTTCTGAATGCATCATTGTCGAAACGTAAATCATAAGTCCTCCAGAATTTGCGGTATTGTCTTTCCTATACATTTTGTCAAAACCGTCAAGGCGCAGTGACTCATCTTGAATATCAGTATAAAATTTACTTTCTGTAAAACAAAGTATATCGTAATCAAGAAAATTATCCTTAATACAATCATTTTTTTCTTATACTTCTTATGTTTTGATGAAATATAGACAAACACACATCGGTAATGTCCGGTCCAGGATTTTTCCTCTATATCTCCTGACAAAATAGGTAATAATAGTCTGGTGGTTTTAGTCCCTGAAAAAAGTTTATGAGGGCCGGAAAGTTAATGCTTGGAGACAAAGACTTTATTAAAGTTTAAATATCCCTGGTTCATCTGGGCGCTGTCTCCAAAAAATATATGACCATTATATACAAATTATAGAGGTCAAAAGGTCATGCGTTTAAACTGATATTTTTACATAATTGTTGGCACTGATGCAATGATTCATGAATATTTCCACATTATACAGGATTTGATTTACAATTGTAGGTTTAAATAAACCATACACTTGTATCCAATTAATAAATTATGAGTCGCACTCGAAAACGCATATGTATGCTCATATATAAAGGTTAAAGGTCAAAGGGTATATATATATATATATATATATATATATATATATATATATATATATATATATATATATATAGCGGGGAAAAAAGATTGAAGGAAATGCCTTTTTTGATATTACATGGTTTTTCAGGAGAATGTTTATGACGTCGTCGTCAGGCAACGACGTTACCATATACTCATCTTCTAGAAGGGAACACATATACATTTAGAAACGATAAATATTTCAAAATAAAATTTTCAGCAACCTGCGAAATCAAGAATGTGATATATGTAATACGCTGCTCTGGTTGTAAAGAAGATTATATAGTAGAAACCATCAATCTGAGAAACACAGTAACACTACATAATCAACATATAAGACAAGCAGACGTGACAATACTTCCAGTAAGCAGACATATAGCAAACTGTGCAAAAAAACTGTACACCGAAATTCAACATATTCCCATTTTACAAGCCGAAAGGAAATAATAATACCCTTCGGAAGATGAAAGAAACATATTTCATCAATCTATTTAAATCGTCTCTGAATGCGAAATAATTATTACTACTTGTATAAATATTTGCAGAATCTACAAGGACGGAATTTATGCATTATTTCATATTTTATATATTTTTCAATGATGCTAACGACAATTTAACAATATTCATCATTTACATAAGTGACGTCATTATTGGTAACGTCGTTGCCTGACGACGACGTCATAAACATTCTCCTGAAGATCCATAATTAATGGTGAAACCGATTTTGAAATTTAGCATACTTTTAGAACAAAGTGTTGTTAATAATATAATAAAATTTCAAATTATAAAATGACGCCAACATATAATTTTATTTAATTTACTAACTCATCCCATTTGTAAAAAAAATGTCACAAAAACACATAAAAGCTGTGTTTTAGTAAACAAGTGAATACTAATATTTTTTTCTAGCGAATGGTTAAATATGACACGAATGATGAATGCTGCTTTTAGAAAAAGCAAGTTAACGAAGTTATTTTATTATCTTTCCAAAATACGTTTTCGTTTTATAGTATGTACATGCACATTGTAAACAATTTTGTTTACTTTTTGTGACCTGTCAAAATTGGTTGAAATCGTAAAATGAATGAATATTATATCTGTTGTGTTTTGGTTTTGTTGAAAGTTCGGCATTTTATCAATAACATATTGAAGTTACACTACATTTCAAGAAGTATCTTATGTTATTTTTGAAGATATTGGGGTGGGGGGGGGAGGGGGGGGGGGGGGGTAATTAGCTATTTTGATCAGTATGTATTAGTTATATATAACTTTAGAAAAGCTTTTATTTTACAGATTAAAAACATCCCAATAAATCTTTATATAATATTTGCCTACATATTATCATGAAATACTGTTGAAGCTCACCTTCTGGCAGGACATGTTGTAAAGTTTTAAATGTTTCTTTTCGTTGCTTTATTAGCTCCACTTTTTGAAGAAAAAGTAGAGCTATTGCACTCGTCCCAGCGTCGGAGTCGGCGTCGCCTTTGGTTAAAGTTTTTGATAAAGTCAAATATCTCTGTTACTATCAAAGCTATTGACTTGAAACTTAAAAGAGTTTTTTACTAATATAGTTTACACCAGGAAAAACAATCCCCATAAGTCTGATTTGAATTTTGATGGAGTTATGCCCCTTTTTGACTAAATATTTTGGTTAAAGATTTTGATAAAGTCAATTACTATCAAAGCTATTGACTTAAAACTTTAAATAGTGATTTACTATTAAAGTCTACAACAGGAGAAACCAACTCCCTAACTCTTTTTTTGAATTTTTACTGAGTTATGCACTTTGTTAACTTAGATGTTTTGGTTAAAGTTTTATAAAGTTTTTACTGGCAAAGCTCTAATTCAGAGTCAAGCAATAAGAAAAATCAAGCGCGCTGTCTTACGGACAGCTCTGACTTGTTTTAATTCGGGGTGAGACTACTTAACCAAATATTTCTGATTTCTTGTTAAGGTAAGTTATTTGATCTTACTTATGCAGTCGGTTTGATCATACAGATGCTTCTCAGTTTACATGTCACACATATATGTCAAACGTCACAGTAAGTGCTATGAAATATAAATAAACATGATCATATTGCCTACTGAAACGATATATATCCTTGCATATAAAAGCGTATCATTTATCAACTTCAAAAATTTACTTATATTAATAAGCCATTCAATCACATTAATATTTGAAAGAACAGAAAAAATGCCAATAAATTATTCTTTTCTCTTTTCAGAAGAGTAAGGTACTAGCATATTATTCCATTCTACGATTAAAAATCGTCATGTATCCGAAACAAGGCTTTAAAACAAATAAACGCATATTCTTTAGAAAGATTCAGGATACAGGATTGTTTAATTATGTAAGCAATATAAACTTGAATACCTTTACCCCGCAGAATAGAAACAATTTTAATGTATAATTTGCTGTCTAACCTTCTATGCATTTAACGAAAGATATTTCCTTAAATTGGTACGTACAAAAACGTTCACTGTAAAGGGCTTTGTTGGCTTAATATAACAAAAAGGGTATAAACTGGTATAGACAGCTTCCTGCACATTGTATCTTCTCTCATTTTGTGAAATCCTTTAAATCATTTCTTGGAAAATCTTTTAAAATGTATTAAAAGGGGGATAATTGAAAAGTGACAAACTGTGGCCCTATAAGAGTTATGTTTTCTTTTCCAGTAAATGTATTTATCCCTGTATGCAGTTTATAGAAACTTTTTTTCCCATTTGTAATGTTCAGGACAAATAAATTTGAGCAAGGGAGATAATTGGAAACTGTAAGCCCTACGTAGAGATGGCAACACTTCCACTCAACGTACCTTGCCATAATGTGAAAAATTCCAAAAAACTCCTTGAGATAATTTTGGAGTTGTCCTAACACAAATAACAATTAATGGAAGATTATTATGAAGAAAGCAATGTTAAATTATGGTTCTTGTACACAAGAATTTAATGTCCTCTTATTTTGTTTACAGATTGAATAAAGTCTTTTCAGCACTTTTAGAGTTATAGCCTGGACAACTCAATTGGATAAAAATAAGATAAGTCGAAAAGGTTCTTGTACACAGTAATTCCCCTTAATGTCAACTATTTTTTGTCTTTGTATACAGTTCCCTTCGCATGTTTACACAAAATGTCACTAAGGATGATCAAAATAGATGATTGGTAAAATCAAACAATATATTGTTACCAATGTCTAGGGGCATTTTTCACAAACCGCATGCTAATACAGCATTTTCTTTTCAAAGTAGCTGTGGGGGCATATATATATAAATGATAATTAAATGTATTATATAACTGATGAAAAACACATTTATTATACTATATGGTATTAAAGGGAAGTAATATCATCTACAAACAAAAAGGAAACTTAATTTGGGTTCATGTGACCTTGACCTTTGTACATGCCATATTGTTTAAAATGATGAATATTTAAGTGGCATGGGTGGAATATTTCAACAAAAATTGCAAGCCAATTTATGTATTATGTAAGGATGACGTCGGCTGTATGTGGGAGTCGCTAAAACATGTACATGTACTTGTAAACTCATGATTACAGAACAAAATTCATTTTTGTCAAATAATTCGTTTATGTGAAGTTAGCAGAAAAGCAGCATAGGACAATGAGCTCACATAAACTTTCGGAGCTATTTAACTGCGTTCCAGTATAAAAACTCATCTAGGTTATCGTTATATAACACAACATTTACCTGTTTTGATATAAAAGTTTAAAAAAGGTAACGTTTATTGCTTAAAGTGGGTAGTGGACGAAAGTCCCTACCTGTAATGGATGGAACAACTTATTTCAAGCGGAGCCCTCGGCAGGTGTGATATTTACCTTCCCAGCCTCCAGTCTAGGCCGATATTGCTGGAAACAGTACCAGTACTGAACACTAGTCGGGATATCAGCTGCAACCTTGAATCGAACCCGGACTGCTGGAGTTGTATCCCAGCCTGCTAACCACTGCGTCACTCACTCTCTATCAATTATGGAGCAATTTAATGAACAAAGGACATAATCTAATTAAGTAACGTAGGTAACCAATAAGCTGCATCTGGCGAAAGAATGCACTTTAAAGTAATTTACATAAAGAATTATTCAAAAGTCATTTAGAGATGCTTGTTAACTAAGCACTGAAACTTAATGCTCAATGTTTAACTTTGAAAGGTTTGTCAATCTTAAGTGTTATAATGTAACGCAGATTTTGGTGAAATAAACGGTACGCTAAACAAAGCATGATATACTAGTACTCAGTGGTAGAGAGTCATTGCTCAAAGTTCGCTAAATTGTGGGAGGGGGATTTTATTCTTTAAAATTATGTAAAAGTGACTTGTAATAAGAACTCACAAAAATAAAAAGAAATCAAATTATACCTGTGTTATGCAGTACAATTTTTCAAAAGTAAATATATGTATCGGTTCATACGTTACCATGAAAGCATGCTGAAATAAAACAAGAGCACCGCCTTGCGAGTGCAGATGCTCATCTAATTTTATTTTTGTCTCTGTATAATAAAAATATTTTCATACCCATGATATTTTAAGTTCAAAAGGGATCGTAATTCTTGCAAAAGAAATGAATGTAGAGTTACTGTACTTGCTGTGCAGAGTCAGCTTTAAATGGCGAATAACTGGTCCAAGTTTTAAAGCAATATTATTGACCGTTCATGAGAAAAATTCACCTAAACGCAGAATTTAAGCAAGAAATCTGATATTTTCCAAGTCCACAAGGGGTCATTGTTCTTGCAAAATGCAGGATGGATTTATGTTTCTCGCTTTACAGAGCCAGTTTTTATGGTTAACAAGTGTTGCAAGTTTTAATGTAATAGCTTTGATAGTTTAGGAGAAAAACTGACCTAAACACAAAAGTTGAACAAGAAATCTTATATTTTCTATGTCCAGAAAGGGGCCATAATTCTTGCAAAAAGCAGGATGGAGTTATGTTTCTTGTTATACAGAGTCAGCTTTTTATGGTTAACCATTGTCACAAGTTTTAAAGCACTAGCTTTGATAGTTTAGGAGAAAATTAACCTAAACATAAAACTTAGATAAGAAATATGATTCTTTTAGCCCAAAAAGGACCACAATTCTTGCAAAAAGCAGAATGGAATCATATTTCTTGCTGTGCAGAGTCAGCTATTAATGGTAGTAGTTTGGAAAGTAAGGCAGCGGGCGTTGTTTGACCCCATTTAACCTATAGTCCTTGGTCAGGACTGACCAATGCCGGACAATTTAAAACCCACAGGTTTTTACTAAACTTTGTAAAAACCTCTGAACTTCCGCAGGTATTAACAAAGCAGAGAAAACATATATTTTATATAAAATATATTTCATTAAAAAGCCATAAGAAACTTTAAAACCCATACTGAAAAAACAATCAGCCTATTTTATAACCCACAGCAGGTTAACGCAGGTAGACTACCACGCTTAATCAGGTTAGTAAATAAGACAGTTTCTAAATCCACGTACAAATTTATCCAATCGAGAGACCTTCCGCATTGCTAGATTATTCTTTTCAATATGGCGTTGTATTATACATCGAATATTTATCAACTTAGGAATGCTATTTTAAACAGTTTTAACAAAGGATATGTCTTATAAAGTTAAATAATTAAAGAAAGGACTTATAAGAACACTACAAAGATATGATTATTCGAGATTTCTACAAAGACACATTTAGTTTTAACTGCTTATTTAGAAGGGGGCGAAGTACTTACTTTGACAACTGTATGATGCAAGAATGGAATTCGTTATACTGTGAGAAATATTACGAACTTACTAAGCAATATGTCTGGAACTCGGATAAATTACAACAACGAAACTTACACCCAGCGAACTGCTAACTGTCTACAAATATGCCAAACTTGAAAAAACAGTCAATCAATTAATAAAATCAAATAAAAAGGATATGATTTTAGACTCTAATAACAAAGGATATGTGAAAATATTATTGAGAAATGAAAAGAAAGGATTTAGTACCATACACACCCAGAACATTCTACACAGCGAAGCTCACCAGAGGCTTCAGCGACGGTGCAATATTGTATCAGACGACACACTAGGACTTTCTTTGCTAGTATAAAAACCATACAACGGTAGAATTGAAGGAATGAAACTTTATTTTACAGTAGTTATTCAACCGTAGGATTGTAGAACAATCACACGTATGACTGAACATCATAATACTTTCATGTTGTGAGAATCACTCAACCGTATACTTATGCCATAATCACACGCATGACTGAACATCATAATACTTCCATCTTGTGAGAATCACTCAACCGTATACTTATGCCATAATCACACGCATGGTTGAACATCATAATACTTTCATGTTTTGAGAATTACTCAACCGTAGGATTATACCATAATCATACGCATGATTGAATATACGCTTTTGGGAGTTTGTTTGTTTGTTCGTTTTGGGTTTAACGCCGTTTTTCAACAGTATTTCAGTTACGTAACGGCGGGCAGTTAACCTAACCAGTGTTCCTGGATTCTGTACCAGTACAAACCTGTTCTCCGCAAGTAACTGCCAACTTCCCCACATGAATCAGAGGTGGAGGACTAATGATTTCAGACACAATGTCGTTTATCAAATAGTCACGGAGAACATGCGCCCCGCCCGAGGATCGAACTCACGACCCCGCGATCCGTAGACCGACGCTCTACCTACTGAGCTAAGCGGGCGGGGAGTAGTATGGAATATAACGTTTATGGATACATTTTTGTTAGTAGTAAAGAATATTATGTTCTTGATACATTTTACATCCTTTTTTTTAAATAATAATTTATAATTGTTTGTTCATTATGTTTTACATTGTTTACTCTCAGTGTTTTATATAATAAATCATAAATGTTTATACCATTTTGTAGCATTTTTATGAAAAATAAACAATAGTAACCACAGAGTGTACTTGTTTTGTCTTGATATTGTATGTTGTTATACTTGACTCCAGGTATATAATTAATTACTTCTTTCGGTGGAGGAAGTCCAAATTGGTCAAAGTACAAAGTATTCAAGTAACAAACCCAATGTGTTCCAGACCCAACAGAGTCATCTAAATTTATAATTCCACATTCATTATTCAACTTTGCTTTTGTTTTTGGTAAACCTGGTAAATTATTTCTACTAAATACACTCCTAAATTTTTTAATTTTCAATTGTTTAACCCATTGTTCAATTTCAAAGTTAGAAATAGGTTTGTTTATAAATTTTATTTTTTTTTTTTTTACTATAGGAATTTGTCTGTAAGGCCTCCGTTGAGAATCAATATGTATACCCTGACCATGTCTCTTACCACTTAACAAAGATGTAATCAAAGGTATTCCAAGACTAGCAGCCAGCATACCCAGGAACCCACCGTGTTGTTTTTGTTTTTGTGTTAATTTAATCACTCCAGATCCTACTAGTTGCTTTCTTTGATTAGGTGTAAGATATGGTGATATCATGTTTCTCTTATTATTAGCTACTGAAATCATACCATTTCCAAGTATTTTACTTACACCAGTACTGGCAAGCCCCGACAAAGCGCCGATGCCTAGAGGAGCTAATATTTTTGGAACTATTTTTGCTGCCATTGGAAGAATTGTTTTTCCTAACAAACCAGCTAAAGCTCCTAAAAATGCACCATTTTGACCTTGACTGGACATTTGTTTTTTTGAAATTGTAATTTCTAATCCCTTATTATTTCTAATAGACTTTTCAATTTGATTAATTTGTGTTTTTGTTAAAAGTAAAGGGAAGTTTCCACGTAATTGTTCATGTTTTAGTCTAATCGTATGTGGAATTTTATTATTATAAGCTTGTGCTAAAAAATTTTCTGTCCATCTGTAAGATTAACTTGTTATTCAATATAATTTGATGCCATTATATACTTTATATTTATTTTAATTTTTACTTTATTTTAATTTAATTTTATTCAAACAATAACAAGTTCATTTCCAATAGTATTTATTTCAACTGTTTCCTCATACAATACGATTGCATAATCACGAACATGTGCTGCCGGCCGAACATTTAATTTAGCTGTTAATGTAATGTGCTTAGGATCTTCTGTAATTACTTCCTTTTTAAATTCTAAGTTAAAATGAACAAATCCAAATAAATTAGAAAAGTTTGATCTATTTAGCAGACTTCCAGTAGTCTTATTATTTTGTTTATAATAATAATTAATTACATCGTTATATATTCTTGATATACTTGTGTATTCTGTTTCTGGATAAAAAAAAAACACCATTACCAACTTCAAGACGACAAGATTCCAATGTACAATCATCATTTGCTGCATTAGCTTTAAATGTATCTAATAAATGCGGATTCTGTCTCTGCGCATTACTTTTATCAGGTCGTTGTAAATAAACAAACACATGTTGTGGTTTTGTTATACCAGCTGTTATTCTAAAAGTTATGTTCGTCTGTCGTGTATCTGTTGATTGTGTTATCATTTCCCGAAGGTATGACCATCTTGCTTTTGTAAATCTTTCAGCAATTAGATTAAGTCCAAATTCATTGAAAATTAAACACAGAACCCATAGAATTAATTTTGTTACAATTACTCTACCAGCATCAGCAGCATTAGCTCTAAAAATTAATTCATCATCATCCGTCAGCTGCAGTGTTATTTGAAATTGACTTGGAGGTATAATATTAGTCTCTAAACCTCATTACCACCCTGGATTGATAACTTTCTAGAAGCAAAACCATTATTATATGTAGCTTGGTCTTTTCTGCTTTCAGCACTAGCGTTAACGTCTAAATAAATAAATTCATTTGTTCCAGTTGTTTCTGCATAATCACGAGATAGTTCAACTAAATTTTTTACATTTATTACTTTGTATAAATTATTACAATCATATACAATTTTTCCATTTTGTTTAACCACTAACTGATCAATTAATGAAGCTGCATTATTAACTAGAGCAATTTGATCTCCATCAGCATAATCATTACCATTAGCAAGCTTGTTTACTTTAAAACTTACTTCAAAATAACCATTAAACCAATCAAAATATGAACTTCTATCATTAATTGTAAAGTGATACCCACTTTTTTGTTGCTTAACATTATTTCCCAAGACAGATATTAAGGCTGTATCTAATTGAATAGGAGTTAGTTCGTATCTTTCACAATATTGTTTTGTTCTAAACATGTATATATTATATATGATTTTATTTTTTATAAATTAATCTGTTAATACGTTTACGCCGAGCTGAAGCTGCCGCAGGCGACAGAGAACCAAAGTTCGCTCCCGATCCTGACAATATTTTATTTATTCTTATATTAATATCCTCCTCCTCATTATTTGAATTTGTTTTTTTGTAATTCCTTAGCAATTAAATCACCAACTGCTGGAGTAGGTTTCTTTTAAAATTTTTCAACAATTTTATTAGCAGCTAAATTTCCAACTTCCGTTCCAACCTTTTTTGTTCCACTTTCTAGCGCTGCTTTTCCTGCTGTTTCCAGAGCCTTTTTTCCAGCTGTGCTAATTGAAGATGCAACTCCACTTGAAAATAATTTCGTTAAAGTGTCAAAGATACCTGTGCCGTGTATATTTTCTTCTCCTGTGTGAGCATCAACATAAATAAATATTCCTTTATTTTTGTCATAGACTTTTTTTGTACATTATATGAAACTAAATTTTATAATTTCATATTTCTTTTAAAATTAGTGTAAAACTTGTTTCAACCCTATTAAAATTAATTATTCTACCAAATATGTCTGTAATATATATTCTTATTGAATTTATAATATATTTATTAATTTCAGAATATCCAACGCTGTTTGGTTCTTTTGTAAAAGGATAAGCTCTTGTTCAATCTGCAGTACTTAAAGCATAGATAATATCACTAAAATTACCATCAACAAGTGAATTATCAATAAGATCACAATGAATGTAAATTGTATCCACAGAGTTAGTTATATGTGGTGTTGTAGTTCCCCATTCGGTATTGTTTAATTTTTTTTCTCAAATCCAAGCAATGTATGAAAATTTGATATTTTCAAATCCAACACAAATTTATCTTTGATTGAAATTAATATTTTAAAACTACTTAAATCAAATTCCAAACTTATTGGAGCAATGTCTGATTTATCAAATTCATAATCAGCATTGGTCATTAAGGTTTCTTTGATATAATTATTAATGTCTGTGTAACTGTAAGAACCATTTGTAAATTTAATATCTTTCCATTCTTTACCATTATTATAACGAATTCTTTTATTGTCATATTCATCACTAATATTATGCCAAGAGTAGGTCATAGTGTTAATACTATTCAAACCAACAACATAAGTTTTATAATAATATTTTTATCTAAATTTAAAGAACGACTTAATCTGATTGTAAAATCACTCGGAGTATTTTTATTATCATCTTTAACTGTTTCAGAACTTAATTCTATTTTTTGTTCCATTTTATATATAATTAAAATTTAAATTCAAGAAAAATAATTTTTATGTAACATTTCATGTTCTTTTGGTAACAATTCATTCATTTTTAATAATTCATCAATTATACTAATACCTTCATTTTTTAGTTCTATTATTTCCAGCATCAATTGAACCACAAATTAACTCCAAGTCATTAACCAATTCTTCTGGATTACATGGACAAACGTCATAACCCTGTCCCCTAATTACTTTTTTAAATTTCATAGATCTTTTATTGATAGGTAATCCTGACTTTTCTGTTAATTCTTTAAATATTTTCCTAGGAAGTATTGAATGTTTTTTATTATTATATCTTTTATTAATCAAATCAATTAAATCATTATCTACTTTAGTGTTAATTACTTCTTTTCCAGTTCTTTGATCCTTAGCAATTAATTTGTTTTGACTATAAAGTTTATTTAAGTTAATAATTAAATTACCATATTGTCCATTTGGTGAAACTTTATACGGATTGTGATGTTTTATTCCTTTTCCCATATATTTTCCTTGTTTTAGAATATCATTGATCGTTTTTGTATATCTTTTTAAATTATCCGACTCAGCTATAATTGCTTCCTTTTGCTTTAAATCGAGATTTGCGGGTTTTTTTCTTTCTAGTTATTGCACCAGATTTACTACCCAATTGTTTAATATCCTCTGTTACAGCTTCTACGATACCCTCTAATTCTTACCTAGTCAGTATTTCATCAGGATTTTTAGATTTGTTGTGAAAATATTCAAACACTTCTTGTGGTGTGTTATATTTTTCTCTATCTAAAAGTTTTAAATCAATTTCTGTATTTAACACTGCTGGATCGAAGGACATTGCACCCATTTCTTCTTTAAATTCTTTAGTGTCTTCAAACTTATCATCTTCATCATCCAAACCCATATGATCTTTCGGCGGTAATAACGGTAGCGGTTCTTGGAATAGCTGTGGTAAACCCTGATATGTTTGTATGTCTTTCATTTCATCACCGAGTGACTCTAATTGTTGTTTTATTGCAGGTAAAGGTTTTAACTGACTTGACAATTCTTCTTTTTGACTTTTTATTCCTTCAGTAATTGGTTTATAAATTTCATTATACATATCCCGATTTGTAGCTTTTTTAATTTTTTCTCTCATTATTTCTTCTCTAAGAGCTTCATCTTTTGCCCGACTAAGTTTTTTCTTATTCTCATTTCATTAAGTTTTGATTGCATTTATATAATAATGTAAGATAATGTAAGATAATGTAATATTATTATATAATGGAAATTCCAAAGTATGATACAAAAAGTAATGCCAAGCACAATAACTTTAAACAACGTTATCCTTTTATGCCAGATTCATGTTTTAGAATGTTTAATATGTGGATCTTCTGGATCTGGAAAAACAAATACATTAATGCATATGATACAAAAACCTCTTATATATTATGATAAATTATACCTATATGCTAAAAACCTAGAACAATCTAAATATCAGGATTTAATAAATCACTTAAATGAAATTGCAAAAAGAAAAATTAAAATAGATCCAAATGAAATACTTGAATATTCGGCTGATCCCAATCAAATTGAACCCTGTGAGAATCTTGAATCAGAAAATCAAAAAGTAGTAATATTTGATGATTTTGTATGTGAAGATAAAAAGGTTCAGAATGAAATAACAAAGTACTTTATTCAAAGGCGTCACAAAAACTGTTGTGTTATTTATTTAAGTCAGTCTTACTATAAAACACTAAAAGATATTCGGATTAACTGTTCACATTATATTTTATTTGAAAGTCCAGGTAAAAGGGAAAATGATATGATTTGTAATGAACAAAATATCAACCCTAACTCTTTTGCTAATGCAACAAAACAAAAATATGATTTCTTATATATTGACAAACCAAGGAAGTTTTTAAGAAAAAACTTTATAGGAATTATATAATAATTATATAATGGGAGTTTTTAATGATGTAAAACAAATAAGTGAACCCGACAGTATAAGTAAAGTTAAATTTGATATTGATTTAAGTGATTATGCTACTAGACAACAATTCAAAATTCTTAAAAAGGAAACGGAATCGTATCTTCACAGAAATAAGGAACTTGATAACACAATGAACAGAGCATTAGATATGGGAGGTAATGAAATAATCAACCTAGGAAACCCAGATAAACCCAACGATGCAGTTTCAAGACGATTTGTGTTTAAAAAAGTTTAAAGTGTAATAGATGACTATAATCTTGAAGATATCAACAGTATAAAACAGACACTAGAAGCACAAGTAAAGAATATTGAAGATTTAACAAAAGACTTATAAAAAAAATTCATTATTAATAGTTCAATTACAAGGTAAACTCGAAGGAGAAATGAAAGCTATTGTTGATTCTATTAAAGAACTTGAAGAGAAATCTGATTTGACAGATGACAACATAAAAGAAGTATTCAAAACCATTTTTGAAAAGTTATACAATCAAGTCCAAGAATTAAAAGATAGTATGATTAAACATAAAGAACTAAAAGACAAGATTAATGAAGCTGAGAAAAAGTTACAAAATATGTATCAGTTAGAAATCAAAACAGAAGTAAATAAACTAAATACTGAAATGGTAAAAGGGAATCAAGATTTACTCGATACATTTTCAAATAAACTTGCAGAATATAAATCTGAACTGGAAAAGGCAGCTTCACAAAGAGGTGATGACCATGACACAGCATTAGATAACCTTAGAAAAAACTTAAGTTCTAACTTAGAAAATTTGAAGAAACAACTTGTAGACATAATTAGTAATGTTGATGTACGTCACAATATAAAGTACGCAGCCTTAAGTAAACTTACAAATCTGTTACAAAAAGATACAACGCAACTTAATGCTAAAGTTGAAAAAAATAAAAATGAACTGGACTTTGTAGTTGAAAAATCAGTTAAACAAGGGGAATCTATTACTGCTAATGCTGAAGCAATTAACATAATTAATGATCAGCTAGAAAATTTTAAGTAACAACTTCGGATCTTGATTAGTACTGTTGACACACGTCACAATTTAAAGTACGCGGAATTAAGTACACTTACAGAAATATTACAAAAAGATATTAACGAATTTAATGATAAAATTAAAAAAATAATAAATGATCTGGACTCTGTAGTTGAAATATAAGCTAAACAAGGAGAATCAATTACTGCTTATACTAAAGAAATTTCTACTAATACTCAATCAATTTCTACCAATACTGAAGCAATTAATATAATTAATGATCAGCTGGATGTATATGATAAACAAGACGTTGTTTTTGAAAAAAGAATAGACAATATATATCATGAAAATAAAAGTTCTGGTGAAGTTACAACAAAACGAGTTGATGATTTAGCTGAAGTAATTCTTGAACATGAAAATAAATACAAGGAAATAGAAGAAGAACTAGAAAAAGTAAGACGCGAAGTGTTTCTTTTTGAATACAAAAGTAAAGGTGATCATGCAATATCACGCGACAACGTTAAAATTTACCATTACATTAAAGTATCAATGAAAAAGTATTATGATAGCCACGACGTCTGGATATTATCATTATATGATATGGATACAAGTTTTATAAAGAAATTCTATTTTAATGCGGGCTATTTTGATTTATTTAATTTGGAATTTGGAAATATCGTAGATTATAAAGATTTTTTAAACACAGACCAAAAATATAAACTAGCTGTACCGGATGTACCTTTAAAAAATGTGTTTTCAGTCAAAAAAGCCGGAATTTATATAATAGATACTAGGTTTCATTTAAAGTCAAATGTAAGAGGGGAAGCATGTCCAATATCACATTTAGTTTTTAGGTGGTGGCGAGAGGGTTTTATCGGTGAATTTCCCTCCGGGAGTGTAAATATAACACCTGTGGTTAGTGACATCAGTAACATCAGTAACGATTATGAGTTATATATGTTAAATGACAATCCGTCAGTATCTGTGTATGAAAAAAAAATCAAAATTTATCTAACAGAAAAGACAATGTTTGACATTAATCCTTATAGCGATTCATCATCTACAGAATGGGAATATTCAATAAAATAAACGAAAAAGTAAATAAAATAGAAAAACAAATAATAAGAAAACCTCCATTGTTTTTAACATCTGCAACAGAAGATACCGATAGTGGATTATTTCAATGGAAAGTTGGTAATGCTAGTCCTGGTTTAGTTCAAAATGGTAATAATGTAACAATTAATTTTAAATGTATTTTAATTATTCTTGTTGATGCAATTAAGGTATTGGACCCGTAATAGAGTATCTCCTTTTTGAAGAGTATTCAATTCCTACCATAAACCTACTTTGACTGTAATTTTCCGGAGGGCTTAGGTTCAAACCCCACTGGGACCAAATTTTTTTTCTCCATGTTTTCCTTTTTTTCTAGTAAGTTTTTACTTCTTTCAAGACTAATTATGGATGAATTGTACAAAAGTGGAAAAATTTTCATTTTATAAGCGATTTTTTGCTGTTTAATGTGAATTTACTTCTGAATCAGGAGGGGTAGAGTTAGACATCTTTAAAAATACTGAGTTACATGTGGTAAAAGTTCTCTATTTTGCCTTCCTTCGTTAGATTACATGTTATGGAAGAAATGCAGGTAGATTTTACTATTGCCCCAAGGTTATTTTTGAATAAATTGAGCAAAATTCAAAACAGACCCACCGGATTCGACCTTAATTTTTACATTGTTGGAGTTAGAATTCTGTCTCATTAAATCTGTTTACTTGAGGCACCTAAGACAAAAATGATTTTTAAAGTTTTATTTTGTGTTTTATAATTGTTTAACGGTAGTTTGATGTTTCTTTTAACAAAATTAATGTTGTTTGTTTGTTTGTTTGTTTTGGGTTTAACGCCGTTTTTCAACAGTATTTCAGTCATATAACGGCGGGCAGTTAACCTAACCAGTGTTCCTGGATTCTGTACCAGTACAAACCTGTTCTCCGCAAGTAACTGCCAACTTCCCCACATGAATCAGATATGGAGGACTAATGATTTCAGACACAATGTCGTTTATCAAATAGTCACGGAGAACATACGCCCCGTCCGAGGATCGAACTCACGACCCCGCGATCCGTAGACCGACGCTCTACCTACTGAGCTAAGCGGGCGGGCTTAATGTTGTAATGAATTCTCTGCAACCGTTTGAGATAGTGGCCATCACATTGAATTTTGTCTCTTCCTGAGCGCGAGGAAATACCATATATTATGCAAAATTTACAAAAATCGGCATGGTGAAAGTTGTTTAAAATTTGCAACACAGTGTGAAACATGGTCAACTTTAAGAATATACCAAGCAAATGCCATTTTTAAAACATTACTATTAGGGGTCCAATACCTTAAATTAGATAAAGGAGAAGCGAAATTGGAATTAAAAAGCAAAGAAAATAAAATTCTTCAAAGTTACAATGTGAAAAATAACAGAAAAAATGAATCTATTTCTATTTATTATGCAAATCAATTTCAAACAAATGATGTAATTTATATTAATTCTTTAAATGTTAAAAATATTCAATTAACAATTTATGGTTCTAGAATTTAAGAATTAATTTAAGAATAAGCTAATGTATCAATACCATTATCAAGAATATATCTTTTATCGTCATAACATAATAAAGATGTTTTATTTATAACATAACTGGAAAGATTGTGTTTATCAGAACGAATAACTTTAAAGGTGTGATTACTTTGGGTTGAATTAAACAAAGTATCTTTGTAATTCTTATGAACTATTGTTTTTTTAACAACATGTTTTTTAATTCCTTTACATTTTTTAATATTATTTTCGTTTTCTAATAAATATGAATACATTTTACTTCTTAATCCAACAAATTCAACAATGGGAATGCCGGCAGCTTCGTCTTTAAACTTTCCAATTACTTTTTTATTATTGTTGAAATAAAATTTTGAATTACTATCGTAATCACTATTATCAAATAAATCTTTGTCCTTATAAAAATCCTCATATGCATCTTTGGTTTTAATTTCATAACATAATTAATCAGTGTCAGTGAATAGTAATTTAAAATTACCTTTATACTTTTCCTTAATGTAATTATAATGAAAATCATACATTAAATATTTTGATAAATCTAGAATGCACATTCCAACATAACAAGGTCTGTTTAATAACAAACTTTCTTTTATTCATTGAATACAAAACAAATTCTTGTTAAACATCGTTGAACTAACAAATGAAGGTTTGGCAATATAATTAAATAAAAGGTTTTCATCATGAATTAATTTAATATTAACCCTGTTGCGTAAATTCTCCATCGTCTTACCGAATACAGAATTGTTCATTAACTTAAAAAAAGTCCTTTTCAAATGAATTTTTTGCTTTAGATCTTTTTTGAGTATTAAAATCAATATACATTTTTAACCAAGGACTTTCGTCAAAAGTTAATATTCTATGTATGTGTGTTACTTTTAACCCTAATTGTGTATATAGTTCAAGATTTTTATGTTTTTTCATTAAAGTTGGAACTATTTTTTTTACATTACTTTTTCCTGTTTCAAATTCTTTTTTAATATTTTTACTATAATTTGAAAGCCATTCGTCTAGTATTTTGATTTTTCAGGAGCCAAAGGATAACCATTATGTACAGTATGTAATTCTTTTGGATATTCAAGATCACATTCAACTATAAAGTTAGTTTGACCTTTTGCAATTAATTTCTTGAATTGTTTTTCGGATATAAATTTAAAGTTTCCAGAGGGCAAAGGTCGGCACATGGCCCAACCGTAAAGGTTATTTGCGTCGAGGTACATAATTTATTTAGATTCTAATTTAGGATCATAATCTTTCATATATTTATTGTTTGCTTTACTGTATCTGTTTGAAATATAACTTATCCCTCCTCTCAGTCCCTTTTCAATAAAAAGATACATATCAATATCAGTTATTAAATCTAACTGAATTCCAGTCATTTTTAACATTGCATCCCAAGCTAAACCAGGACTACTAAAATAATGACAAGGGTCTAATTTATAGTCCTCTAAACATAGTTTTCTAAAATTTTCGAATACATCAGCTAAAAGTAATACGTCAGTTTTTAAATATAGATCATGATATTCTCCCATTGTTTTAATCTTGAATTTATTCCAAACATTTTTAGCATGTTCATATTCTTCATTAGATATGTGTGTTTCATTTAAAATTGAATAAAACTCATTTTTAGAAGGTAATTTTGTTTCTTTGAATTTTTTTAATGAATCTATATAATCATATGGATAAACACCTTTTGTTTTTAATAATTCAACACTTTCACAATTAAATTCAGTTGAAGTGTTTTCAAATTCTGGAATATTTTTTACTAAGTTATCCAATGATTGAGACATAAATTGGAATGAATCAATAAAGACCAAGTCGGAAATCATAAATGCCATATATCTTTCCATATTGTTAGGTATAACATTCATTTCTTTTTTGAATTTCCCTATTTGTTGCACAATAAAATGGCCGTCATAACCTCTTAAATTATGAAAAATAACAGGAATTTTGTGTGTTAGTCTAAAATTAATATTACATTCTGAGTGAGCACTTCCTCTGAATTTTCCTGTTATATGACAGTGGTCACGTACTGGTGAACCTGTGGTCCCCGGGGACGTAGTCCCTGGCACTTCGCCTTCTATATATTCTTTTTCACAGATATGACAAAACTTTTGTTTTTTAAATTCAATTTCGTCTTTTTTAGACATTCTTAATTCTTTGTTAAAGTGCTCTTTAAATATTTCTTTACAATATTCCTCTTCCTCAAGCATTTTTTCAATAAACTTATAAACTGCATTAGGACCTCTGTTGGTTGGTTTAGTATATTTATCGTCATAACAACAAACAACTTTATAGCCGTAACCACAATCTATATGATTTTGATATGGTTCAGTAAATGAAGATTCAGATGACGGTAAAGCAGTTAAAACTTTCTTAGTTATTGATTCAAAATCAGCATAAATTACAAAAGGTACTGCTAAACCTTTATGATAATTTTCAAATTGTACTTTACTTCCCACTTTTGGCATTTTTACAGCTTGAACACCATTAATAGCTCAACAATTTGGTATGTGTTCATTTAATATTCTTTCTTGAGTAAAATGCTGCAGGCAGCTTTTACAAAAATGTTTTTTATTTTTACATTTTGTTTTTTGAAACATTAATCTATTAAAGTCTTTTATCCAAACATAATATTGTCGCTGTGTTATTTCGTTATTATTAATTAGCAACATGTCACAGTGTCTTCGTATTGATATTTTGATATTATGTACAATGGATAAACACTATTTTCTTCATAACCGAATATATTAAATGAATATCATTTAAAACTTCTATTTTAGGTATTTGATTTAATGTAACAGGAAACTTTTTTCCTTTATAATTAAGTTTTTCTATATGTTTTTTATATTTTGAAATTTTTTGAGGATCTTTTTCAACAGGAAATTTATAAGCTAAATGACACCATCTAAAACATTCGTTATCATAATTCTTTATATTTATTAATCCTTTCATTGAATTTTGTAGTGGTTTTGGTAACTCTAAATAACTTGAAGCAGCCAGTGGTGTATATTTATATCTATTTATATAATGAGCATCAACTGACTCTGTTCTCCAACCACTTCCTTCTGAAATCCAATTACCAATTCTATTTATTATTTCATCAAAGGCTTGACGTAAAGTGTTTTTATTTCGTTTGTGTTAATAATTTCTAAAGCCTTTGATTGAAAATAAGCTGATTTATATATTGTATCAGTTTTATCCATTTTTACAAAAGTTATTTTTAGTACAATATTTATTTTTATACCTTTTAAAGTTTTAAGTTCAGACTTAAGTATTTCATAAGAGTCGTTTATAGTTAAATATAATTGATTTTTTGGATCTTGTCTATATGTAATTTTAATTTCAAATTTCTTATAATATTGCTTTGTAGATCTCTCAATTTCCATCTATATATTATATTTAGAAAAAAATCACTAAGGAAAAAAGGATTAAAAAAATAATAAAATAAATAAAGTTTAAGAAGAAATAAAATATTTAAATTTATATCTTTTTCCGCTGGTTTTTGAAATTCCACTTTAACTTGGTTTTTTCCTTTGCAGCACATTGTTATTAACCCAGAATTAATATCGAGGTCTTTGGATGCTGCATATGTGCTTTTATATGTTTTTTCTTCATTAGTATCACAATCGGTTGCAATAACTTTTTTAGGATTGTTTCGAATATTATTTGGTCTGGGACAATCACATAACCTTTCGACATTTTCTTCTTCAGTTAATAGACAACCACAGTCCCATTTAAATAAATTCCTTTCTAATAGATAAGGATCTATAACATTTTGTAATTTATCAGTCACATGATTTTTATATTCATCGCTAACTATTTGATCAAGTTTTGATTTAATAACATTTCTTCTTTTAAGAACATTTTATATGAATTATTGTCTGGATTCATTATTTCTCCTAAAATGCTAGATAATTTTGGCATAATCATTCTATCTACTTTTCTATTAACCATCTATATATAATATACTTATAGAAAAAAATCTCTAAAAACGCACGTAAAATTTAATACAGCTCTTCGTCTTTTTTACTTTTATATCCGTTAAGTTTAAATTCCTTCATGTGCATTTCAAGAGGCATTGAATAGTTTTTCTTTCTGCATTTCTAATAGTATTGTAAAAATATCCTGAATAACTTTATTTGGATCTTCTTTGCTTATTTTTCCGATCCGTGCTTTTGTTATTAGTTGTTTTATTTTGTGGTGGTGCAATTTTAAAATAGCTTTTTTGTTTTCAACTTTTAGTCTATTAATAAATGTAGTAATTATTGATGGAACAGCGCCAGGAACTGCTACAAATATAGGAATATCTGGAACAAGTGCTATTGCAGCTGAGCAACCAAAGATACCTGCTGTAACCTGTAATCCTGTATTTACTCTTCCACAAAACTTATAACTTTTTCTGTAAGCAGCAGCTAGTTTAGTTAAGTGAATAAATAATTGATCTATTGTTTCTATTCCATTATTAGAAATTAGATTTTTATTACTCATTTATATAATATATTTTTAATTTAAATTTCTTCCAATTCACTAAACGGAATTAAACCATAGGTTTCTTAACGAATCGAAGATTCGGGAATCCAACTATTAAATTTTTCATTGTAACCTTTCCATTTTACTAAAGCTTGTTTTTTCTTATATTCTCGTCTAATAACTTTTTCTATTCTAAAAACTTCTTGTGTAGTAGGTAAAAGTTCTTGTTCATAAAATGAACCCTGAATTATTTCATTATTTAAATCTTTTATAGTGTATGTTCTTGGATTTGTATTATTAATTCCATAAATTATAAATATCTCCTCTGTCCAGTTTGGTGTATATCCTTTTTCAAAATGTCTTTTCAGTTTGCTTAAGCGAACCCGATCACCAATTTTAAACTTTGGTTTACTCTTTGGTATCTTTAAATTGCCATATAAGTTAAAGTAAACAGTACCTTTATTTAAGTTTTTACTGGCTTTGGTTGGTGTCATTTTTATACTAGAATGTTTTGTTTTGTTATATTTATCAACCATTTCCTGTAAATTATTTAAATAAGTATAAGTATTATTTGCTGTAAAATATTTCCACATTATTCTTTTTAAACTTCTATTAAATCTTTCAATTACTACAGCTTTTCCTTCATTAAATGTATGATACATGTTAATCTTATTTTTATTCAAAAATGATTCAAACTTTTTATTATAATTTTTTTTTCCTTCATCTACCCATAAATTTGTTGGTGTTCTACCTTCTGAAACTATTTTATTAAATGCTTCAGTAACAGATTCTTCAGTTTTATTCTTTAATGGAATAACCCAAGCATATTTACTGAATATATCAATAACGGTTAACAAGTACTTTACTCCTTTATTATATTTTGAAAAAAACTTGCATATCAACTAAATCAGCAGACCAAGTATCATCAATATCATGGACAACCACTCTTCGTTTCCTAAATTTTCTTTTAATTGGCTTGTGTAATTCTTCTGCTAATTCACCGCTCCAGCGGTAGCTTTGTGTAGTTATTTCGGGGGTATACTCTACCTCCTTTTCCCGTTTTTTGACTTTCGTTTTTGTCCAAGACCAAGTTTGTATTTCGTTTTAATTGCTGGTTTTACAACTAAATGTTTTGCAATCTTTTCTCCAAATGTTTTTGATTTAGTGTTATTTAAGTTGGAAAGCATTTGTTTGTCACATGTACTTTTTTTACACCGTTGTCGTAGCAAAGGTCATTGTCCATACATACTGCGTCTAGTTCATTAACAGGGGGTCCGTTATCTAAAGGATTTCCTGGTCCACAATAATTATATCCTGGGAGTGTTAAACCTTTCTTAGGTAATAAAAGTAACATTGCTTTATGAATATCTAAATTACCTGCTGTGATAGTACTTTTAACAAACTTTGATTTCATTTTTCCACAAGATGAACAGGTAGCCATTATCATTCTTTTCCCGTTTTTTGCTGTAACATAATGAGGATTTATATTATCAGTAAATTTTTTTTCTTTCAAACAATATATTTTATTCTGTAAACTCATCTATATCAAATGTATTTAAAACTTTTTATTGGGTTTAAAACCTGTGGGTTTTAAATTGTCCGGCATTGGTCAGTCCGGACCAAGGACTAAAGGTTAAATGGGGTCAAACAACGCCCGCTACCTTACTTTCTAAACTACTAATGGTGAACAAGTCTTGCAAGTTTTAATGTAATACCTTTGATAGTTTAGTAGAAAAGCTGACCTAAGCATAAAACTGAACCAGGCAACTGCGACGCAGACACCGACGCCGATGACGATCAAGTGATGACAATAATTTTCAAAAAATCAGATGAGCTAAAAAGGAACCCCATATTCTATATCAAAGCTTAAGATATTTGTGTTAAATTATATTCAAAATATGCAGACAAAGGGAATATACAACTATCAAAGATC